>NC_133774.1:53400024-53416088 GCF_003597395.2 Chelonoidis abingdonii | reverse complement strand
ATCCGCCCTCCTTCCCCTCTGTCAGAGGAGCCGGCAAGAAGGAACTGAGGAGCGGTCGGGCCGGCAGGGCTATATATCAACCGCCATGGCGGCGCCACTCCAGGGGGCGCCCTGCCGGCCCACCGAGTGTTGCTAGGGTAGAACTCTCCGACGAACGTGCACGCGGATATGAGCAACACATCTCGAAGAACAACAGTTACAAAGGTGAGTAACCTTGTTTTTCCCTCCCTGCACTGTTCCTGGACTCCTCGCAGTGGTGGATGCTTCTGGAGAATGTTTGTCAGGGCGTTCCCTTCATCCACCCCTTCCCAACTGGGTCTTTTATTACCAACGACCCTCTGATGGGCTGGGGTGCACATCTGGGGTCACTGAAAGTTCAAGGTCTGTGATTGGAGCAGGAGTCCTCACTGCGTATCAACATGCTGGAGCTTCGGGCCATCTACAGTGCATGTCACACTTTTCTGGATCATATCAGTGGTTCACATACTTACTGACAATAGCATTGCAATGTATTATGTGAACAGGCAGGGGGGAGCACACTCCAGGATGCTCCACCAAGAGGCAGTCAGATTGTGACAGTTCTGCATTGGGTATCACCCCGATAGTCGACCACTTGCTCAGGGTTTAGAATCATCTCACAGGCCATCTTAGCATGTGTGCTGTTGTGTAAGCTCAGAAGGGTTTTAAATTGTAAATTGTTATAACAAACCTGCATGTAAATGCATAAGCAATAAACCATCACCTTAAGATTTTTTCATTTATATAGTTTTACCTGTGTTAGTTGAAGTAATTATATTCTTCTACAAATTCCTTACCAAAACATCTTAGTAACCAACATTTTTCCAATTTTTATTCAAATAAATTCCTAATGATTTAGAACGTAATGGGTTAAAATCATGGTTTGATGTCAGTTATTCAGAAGAGATGTGATCTGGAGGTGCAGCTTGGAAAAATATCATTGCAGTGTGTATTTTGTGGTTGTTAAGCCAGTAGACCGAAGCATTCTTGGTCTCCAGGGACTATGGTGAAGGGGTGTGAGTGTCATTTCTGGAAAGAAGATATTTCATTGAAGTATCATTGCAGCTCAGCTCCAAGCTGCAGCGGCAATGTATGTGTGTCCTCAAGTGCCTTTAACTTGTCAGTAACATAGTCGTGACAGATGAATCTGATAATGCAGTTGCATTTTGACAAACTGAAAGGTATGTAGTTCACTTTACAGATTATAATTAGCATTTAGTATTTTGATTCTGGATATAGATGGGACACGCTGTTGACTGATAGGATACTTTCAATTAAATTGAAACAAATCCTGTTATTTTAGTTGAAAACTACGTTCTGGAAACATTCTTTGAAGCATGAGTTTTTGTAGTCATTTGTATTTTCATAATGAAATAGAAAAAGTTACATTCATTTATAATACAGTCAGTTTATAAATATAGGCATGTACAGTAGTAAACTTTTTAAAATGAATAGAGACTTGCCAATAATTTGACAGACTATTTGGTATGATTTTCTCCACATTTAAGACATGATTTATTATTCCTCTTCCTATTTTTATACTCTTACCAAACAGAATATGAACCTTCTGTTTACATCTCTCACAAAATCACTTGTATGCAACCTTCAATGAATAAACAAATAACTCTTCGTGGAAACATCTGTTTTCTTTATGTCCATGATTTAGAGAACTCATTCGTCAGAAATCACTTTGTAAATAATCCGCAAGAAGAACTGCTAGGACACTGTATAGCAATACTATTGTGGGACCATAGTTTACTCACAAACAACAAGGAGTTCCTTATAAACCCTTGGTATTATACTTCCAATTGAGGAGTTACAGAACAGTATATGCCCAAACTAATTTAAAGTTAACAGTTTTATAATAGCATTCTATAGTAGAATTTCACTATAACAGCTAAACAGAATGACCCCCTCATCTAGATTACGATGCACTGAAACAAATTGTAATCCCATTTCAGATACAATGAGCCTTCATTTACAGTGAGGTTGTTTATTGGGAGGGATTACTACATGGGGAGCAGGGCCGGCTCCAGGTGTGTGCTTGGGGCGGCATGCTGCGGGGGGCGCTCTGCCGGTTGCCGGGAGGGTGGCAGGCGGCTCCAGTGGACCTCCCGCAAGCGTGCCTGCGGGAGGTCCACCGGAGCCGTGGGACCAGCGGATCCTCTGCAGCCACGTCTGCGGGAGATCCACCGGAGTCGCGGGACCAGCTAGCGGCAGAGCGCCCGCCGCGGCATGCTGCCGTGCTTGGGACGGTGAAATGGCTAGAGCCGGCCCTGATGAGGAGAGAAATGGTCCCAGAACGTGCTATCATATTCAAGAAAGCTGTTCCTTGACTGCATCCTGAGTCATAATGGCTTGCTTTTCTGACAAAAATAAGTTTTTACTCCTTCTGGCAAAGCTGTGGTTTGATATCAATGGAATTATTACTGTATTTCAGTTATAGAGTCTTTATTGCTGGTGATGATGTATAAGAAAGAACAGAACTTGACTTTCAGATCTCTGGTTGAATGAGTAGGGCTGGAAATTAGAAAATGGTGTGTTTACATGTAAACTGAGTAAATTTGATTCGGAATAATTGAGAGTTGATAAACATGCAATCTCATAATGCTACTTTACAGTGTCACTTTTCAGAATATAACCACAATTTTGACATATATCCACAAAGAAAGAGAAACTAAACATCGCAGGCTAAATTCCATTAGTGGAACTATACCTGTCATTAATTGGGTCGTATGAGCCGAATTTACAAAGAGGTCTGTCTTCTATGAATGTGCTGAACTCACCTTCATGGAAAGATCTTCGACTGCTGTAAATGGAGCAGTACTCGCATTAAATGAGGATATGGTTCTTGAGTGTGCAAATGGGCATTTGCATTCATCAGTTTGAAAGCTATACCATTACCTGATCTGCACTTGCACAAATGGTAGATCCTTTTGAAAATGCAGCCCAGAAAGTGTATAAAAATACCAAGGAAAGAAGGATAATTCAATGCCTAGAAAAGCAAAAATAATTTATAGGCTAGAGTTTTTAATGTGTTAGTTACTTGGGGGGGAGGGATAGCTCAGTGGTTTGAGCATTGGCCTGCTAAACCCAGGGTTGTGAGTTCAATCCTTAAGGGGGCTATTTAGGGAACTGGGGTAAAAATCTGTCTGGAGATTGGTCCTGGTTTGAGTAGGGGTTGGACTAGATGACTCCTGAGGTCCCTTCCAACCTGATGTTCTATAGGTAAACAGTAGGTCCATGAGTAGTTGTAAGTTTTGTGCTGCAGAAAACGAGGAGAAGGTTTTCAGGGTTTAATTACAGGAGTTACTCCTGTAATGTATCAAGTATCAGGAGGTAGCCATGTTAGTCTGTATCCACAAAAACAACAAGGAGTCTGATGGCACCTTAAAGGCTAACAGATTTATTTGGGCATAAGCTTTCATGGGCCATCTGAAGAAGTGGGTTTTTTACCCACAAAAGCTTATACTCAAATAAATCTATTCATCTTTAAGGTGTCACCAGACTCCTTGTTGTTCCTGTAATGTGATCATCCATTCTGCTATCTGGGATGAAAGTAGAGTGAAACAGTTGCTATTATTCTAGCAAAACTGTACAAGGGTTTACAAGCGTTTGGAGTGTTTACAAAGGGAAAAATTGCTGATCCCATAATGTCACTGATTAATTTTGTGGAATAATCTTGCAGTTTGAAGCTATTTTACAGAAATTAAGTACATAGAAAATGAAATTGGAACCACTGATCATTTGACTTATCAAAAGGTTAGACTTAAATTCTCTAGGCTTGACACATCATACATTGGTTTTTGATCTGAAACAAAATAGTATTGAACCCTCCTCCTACATTTTTCAAAAAAAGACTGGGAAAATAGTTCCTTTCCATTGTTTTTACAAAGAAGAGAAATTAAGTCTAACATGTCCTTTAAACAAAAATAAGCTATGGAATGTAGGGACATGGTTATGAAAATTCACTTTCTACTTGTGTGTATCTGTTCAAGTTTCTTTGTCTCTGTGCAATAACTTGTGAATTAGAAGTCATTTTCCTGAATTGCAAAAGCACTCGAGATTGATAACGAATTTGGTAGGTAAGTTGCATGGCTCACCACGTATACCCTTGCATTTTGTCACCAAGCATCCAAAACTGTGCAGAATGTGTGAACATTCACAAAAAAATAAGGAGTATGTTCACATTGGAAAAAAGGAAGATCAGGATGCAGTAAGAGGAAGCAATTAGTTTATGTGTAGTTCCATTAATCTGAGCAGCACCATGGTGATAACCTAAACAGCCTTGATTTTGAAAGTACTTTGTTTTTCATACATATTTTAATCGTGCAGTCATCTTTGAGGTATTTATGGTCTAACAGAAGGTCTTATTTATCGTTAGAGCACTGTAGTGTCTCAGAGTATGGAAGTAAACAAGATATGAATAAACATTAGGTCTCTACCTCACTTGCAGTATTATGTTGCCATTGTCCATCAACATTCCAAACTTGCAACCTGCAGCAGTGGTCTTCAGGTCGCTCCTTAAAACTTACACAGTCGGTGTAATGCCTGCAAAAACTTGACAATGATCAGGCACCTGGTGTGCTGAGGTGACTGTGATGCTGATCAATACTGGTCTCATTGTTTCCTTCTACACCTACATCTCTGTCTGCATCTATCTGTTATCTCTTGTCTTGTACTTAGACTGTAAGCTCTTTTGGGGCCTTTGTTCTGTGTTTGTGCAGCCCCTAGCATGATGAGCTCCTGGTCATTGACTGGGGCACCTAGGTGCTACTGCAAAAATGGTTATGGTGATGTTTTGCAACACAATTGCAGACATCACAAGTAAGTTTAGAGTTCCCTGTTACTATTTATGCTTAAAATGTAAAAGTAATGTTACATGAAAATGAACGTTTCATGGTAGTTTTATCATTGTTTCTAATATGTTGTTTCAGTTCATTGTATTGATATATTCATTGTGAGAAATTCTCTAATCTGGCTCTGGCTGCCATATTTTTTGGCTATTATACATTGTGTACATGGTAAATGTTATATAATGCTTTTTATGCCAGAATTAAGACATCTAGGTTCATTTAGTTTAACAATCCCAGTAAGTAATTTTGTAATAAAAGAATGATTGGTTTTTTATTACAGTTTCAAAATGATGCTTAACACCAGGATTTGTGCCAATGGTATCAACATTTTAGTATTTGAGCCTTAGGAATGAATTATATTTTAATCAAACTACTGCTTAGATGAATTGTTAAATGATATTGTATATATAATAGTACAATTGGTTCTCTGGATTTACTACAATATATTGAATGTTGACATAAAACCGATATATTTTCATTAGCCTTTGTCATCTGTAATCAGAGTAAATAGTTCTAGCTAATACTAACCTAAACATTAGCTGAATTATCAGATAATGTCAGTTTGTCTTCTATAACTTGGTGAACTCACTTAATAGTGCAAGATGTCTCAAGTACCTTCCATTGGGAACTATTTATCATTCATCCAAATTTAAAACTCATTTCAAGCAAGGTCATGAGACTCCATGTTCATAAAGCCTCTATATTATTCTAAAGAGTCAGCTGTGAGACTGCCAACAGAAAATGATGTACAATATATAAATAGAACTTTGTTTCCCAAACTAATAATTAATAAGTAAACTTTAAATTTCAGGGAAATGATTGCTTCAGTATAACTCACTTAATATCAAGGGTTTCTGAAATCTTCAAATTCCAGTAACCATTTTGATTAGTACACTACATAGGTCAACAAAATACATCCCTGCTGCCTCTCATATCCCAGTAGAGGTGACCTAATAGAGTATGGATAGAAGTTCTGGACAATTTTCTGTTTTTGTAAGTCTCTACTGTGAAATCAACCCTACTTCTAGCTACTTATGCAATCCAAACTGCATGCTGCTCCTGCACCTCTAGTTAATGCACTGTTTTGGGAGTGTGAGGGAATACTGTGATTGTTTAACAAGGAAAAAAAAAGGGAATTCCTATACACCAGATGTTATGTTAATTACAAAGCAACCAACAGCAAGGATCCTGAGCAATTTGATTTAAGGACGTAACTGAAGTCATTTGGCGGGGGGAAAGTAGACACGTCACAACCACAGACCTTGATGCTCCAGACCTATTTCCATAAGGTTGGATTGAGACATTGCTAATACCCTTTTGTAAGAGGTGGTGCACAGCTGCACCACAGCAGGATGAGGTCTAGGAAGGATTTATTATTCACAGAGCTCCCCTTTCTTCCTGGAAAGCGAGTATTTGCTATAGCACTCTTCTGGGCATAGCAGAGTTCCCCTCGCACACTCAGCTTCACCAACAAATGCTTTGGGTGGGGCTCATCTAAGGCTCTGCCCTCTCTGTCCCCACCTTACCCACTTGCTCTTGAGGGGAGTAGTTGCCCCGTGGAGCTGTGTTTCCCCACCCAAAGTCATGAACCAGACAGGGCATTGGGAATGTGCTTATTCCCCTTGCAATTTTGCTCATAGTAGATACTTATGATCTGGCTAACCTTATTTACCCTATGATTGGAAAATAGTTGATAGATTCAAGCTGGTGCAGGTTAGAGCAGCCCTTTAGTTGCCCTCATTTGTGCCAGGGGTTGGTCTGACCACCACCCAGTCCCAGGATCACAGGAGACAGAAAAGTGGTTTAGAATAACCTTTTCTTAGTACTCAGCTGTGTCAAATGTGAGCTCAGCACAGCTGAAGATTGGACCTATTGTTTTTTGTGTTTCTCTTCCACTGATCCAGATGAGTAGGTTCTCTGAACTGACCTATAGAGAGGCAGGAAAGAATGGAGAATTGACAAGGGCTTAGTTCTTCAGGGGGTCCTGAAATCACTATGAAAACTTACTTTTATATTTAAGTAATGCCTTGCAACAATAATGAGGGCTCCCTGGTGTTGGGATTTCTCCAGCTATTTGGATACCAGGTACAGTTATGCTCTCCTGCAGGGTAGGTGACAGTTGATAGTATGTGCAAGCAGAGTTGGTAGGGGACTAAGAATGTTTTAGTATCCTATGGAGTAGAACATTTTTAAGGGAAACTGCAGAAATTCACATCGGCAGCTTTTCTGGTTGCAAATGCCTCTTCTTTAGCCTGTAGAAGAAGAAACATGAAGAACAAGACTTCTAGCCTATTTTCATATGATTGTGTCTATGAATTGTCTGAACTGAGAATGAAAATAATTTACAGATAAAAAACTGTCGCCAGTCCAACTTACTAAATTCTACACACCAATCTCCTGAAACCACGGTTAAGAAAGAGAACCACCAAGAAGCTGTATGCTTATTATAGTTCACTAAACTTTGAGGCCTAAGCAGCTTCTGCTGAATCTACTCAGTGGAATAAGAACTCCTGCTATTCATGTTTCCTTTACTGAGTCTCTAATCACTTTGATGATAAACCTGAAAATTGTTCTTTGGTTCCCCAAACACTTCACATCTCATTTAGAAACCGAATAAGAATCAGAGGAAGCTGTTGATCTACTTTGAACTAGCATAAGTAGTATGCTCAGCATACTTTTTCTTTCTCCTCTCTTTCTGCAGCAGGATTTGGAAAGAGATTAGGTCATGAGATTTTCGCCAAGATTTTCAGAAATATTAATATTAAAAAAACTCAATCAAATCAAAATCAGTTTCTCTGAATTGGTACTTCTTTCACTGAGGGCAATTTCAATGCCAGTTATAATCTTTTAACCCCCAGTTATTCAGCCATAGAGCTGTTAAAAGAAAATTAGAAGAATTTTCGTTTCCTATACCTGGATAAAGATATTTCCCAAATTTTACTCTTTGTCACTGAAGAGATATAAATCAAAATGTTTTATAGAGGACCAGCTGCAGCTTCCCCCAATTCTTCACTAAACTATTTGAGGAGGAACATTCTCCATAGACCAGGGGTGGCCAACCTGTGGCTCCGGAGCCACATGCGGCTCTTCAGAAGGTAATATGCGGCTCCTTGTGTAGGCATCGACTCCGGGGCTGGAGGTACAGGCACCAACCTTTCAGTTTTCAGGGGCTGCTCACTGCTCAACCCCTGGTTCTACCACAGGCCCTGTCCTCACTCCACTCCTTCCTGCCCCCTCCCCTGAGGCTTGCATGCCCTCACTTCTCTCTCTTGTCCCCAAAGCCTCCTGCACCCCATGAAACAGCTGATTGGGAAAGGGAGGAAGAGGGGGGCAGAGATCGGCAGGGCTGCTGGTGGGCAGGAGGCGCTGGGAGGGGAGCTGATGGGGGTGCTGCTGACGTATTACTGTGGCAACGTACATTGATAAATTTTGGCTCCTTCTCAGTGTCAGGTTGGCCACCCCTGCCATAGAATGTTTCTGTGACTGCTTGTTGGAAGAAAAAAAACAAAACATTTATTTGAAAAGGTCTCTTTTTTCTATGTTTAATATATTTATTGCATTGTTATTATTTATTCATTTTTATTGTTTCTTTTATGCACTTTATCACTCATTCCTAACATTAAATTTTTCAATAATTTTGCTATTTATAATGTATAGTAGAATGCATATAAGGGCCAGATGCAGCACCCTAATACTTAAATGAGATCCTTTCTTTTGAATTCAGTGGGCTTTGTATCAGCCCATGGGTATAACTATTTATTCTGTGTGTGCACACACACACATACGTATTTGTGTTACAGGCAGAACTGGTGTCATTTTATGGTTACCCGACACTGCTCATTTTAAGATCCTGTTTTCAATGCCAGCTGTCTGGCACAGGCTGAATTTTGGGGATGTGTGTGAAAATTTCAGACAAAATGGTTCAACTATTTCCGAGAATGAGGTTAGGAAAAAAAATATTTTTTGGCAGTATTAAAAAAATCTGGTGACCTTTCCTTTGAGACACTCTAGTGCCACTATGCTTTGGAACAAGGACTTGAAATTTGACAGGGTGCACTTTGCATCAGGGATATGCTGTTAGCTGTTCCTGTGAAAATCCATCCAAATATGTTTGAGTTATATCTTTGAAACATTGCAGTTCTCACATGAATAATAGAGACTTCTTAGAGTTTAGCAACTAAAATTTCTGAAGAGTCTGTCCACACTGAGCATGCTCCATCCCTTACAGCTCCTATGTGTGAACAGGATGAGAATGCTATCCCTAATAGAGGAATTGAGGATGCTTCAATGCAGAGTTATGGGGTCCAGAAGGAAGTTCCCTGTAATTGCTGATGCTGACTCTTCCAGACTGGGACAGAACCAGGCATCAGACCCGAGAGCAGGGACCCTGTCTCTCGTACTTTCAGTGCCCCCCACCCGTACTGGTGCCCAGGCAGCATGGAACAGGAGGATGTCTAATTTGAATGCAGAGAGGAGAAGAGCTGGACCAGGAAGAGGGAAAGCAGAAGTTGGGGATGAGGAGCCTGGTGTGACTAGAACTGTGTTTGGGAAGAGAAACTGGGACTGGGAGCCATGGTGAGAGGGGAGGCTGGGCCTGACTATGCAAAGAGACTGGAACTAAGGAAAGGGAATGCTTTGAATTATTTGGTCAGAGGAAATGAGAGGTGGGGAGGCTAGGAGCGATTGGCCCAATAAATTGGGTTTGGTAACCAAGGAGGGAAATGGGAGAGGGACTGAGAGCCATTGGTGGGTGGACTTCTGTGAGACTGAAATACTGTGAGACTGCATGAGGACCTGGGGGAAGAGGTGAGTCTTGGACTGGAAAAGAGCTGAAGGTAAATGGGGACAAGGAGGAAGGGGACAGACCTGACAAGAAGCCAATTTGCAGGGGGAGCACTGAGACTGGCAAGAAGCCAAGGAGAAGGTGTGGGTGGAGACTGAGGATAAGGAGCACGAGGAGGGAGCTGGGACTGGGAACCAGTGGGAGTGAAGAGAGAGAGATCAGAGTGGATGAGGAGCCAAGAAGGAAGAACTGGTACTAACTAGGCAAGGAGACAGGGGACAAGGAGGAAGAGGGAACTAGGATTGGCTAGCCAAGGATACTTGAACTGGGATGAGAAAATCTGAGGAGTGGAGACTGGGATTGGGTAGACCACAAGAATGGGGCTGAGTGAAAGAGGAAAGGGTGAAGAAGAGACAGGACTGGGACAAGACAGGCCGGAGGAAATAGAGCAGAAGGGTCTGTGACCAGCAGAGCACACTCTTTTCCAGAGTCTGGAATGGAACACATGATTCTTAATTTCTACAATTCTTCTGCTGTCAGCAAATGTGTGTGAAACCCATTGGCAAAGCGTGTCTCTCATCCCCCCCGCCCTCCCAATCCTTGTCCACGTAGATGGTGACAGCTTACTATGGCTCAGTTACTCCATTAGCTCAAGTGGCAGAGTCTGTGCGATGGATCTAAAGATTCCAAACATGCTGAGCACCCATGTGGGTGTCAATATGATGTCACATGATGGAATTTCTGGGTGTTTTTTTTTGCCTGTATAACATTAATCGGGCACCCTTGTGTGTACACATTATGATACAGTCTTTAATTACATGATTACATTTTTTCACAGCCCTATCTCATTCAGTGTACACGATGAACTTGCTCTGGGGATGAATCAGGATTCTGTACTGAAGGAGTCTGTTGTCAGAAGTTGGAAGATGTGTAGTGAGAGAGACAGCAGGGGACTGCAGAAAGAGAAAGGATAGTCTCATGGTTAAGGCCAGTTGAATGCTGCCAAGGAGAATTGCTCTGTGTCTTCACAGAGTTCCTATGTGGGCATGTCACTGAAAATGAAACTTTTCACAGGTGGTAACAGGAATTGTCTGTTCCTCATTTTTAGGATTCCTAACTTAATTTGCAGAAGTGCTATGCACTCACAGCTGCAACTGAAGTCAACGGGAACTGTGCTTTGAACGCAGAGTATTATATGATTATAAGTACTGTGAAAAATCATGCCTTAGGCATCTCAGACTGGGCAATCAAAATCAATGGAGACTTTTGACCTTAATCTCTCAGGCCCAAATTTTCAAAGGTATTTAGGTGTTGCTGTGCTCAGCATTGCAACACCTAACTGATTGGGGAGCATAAATCTCATTTTCAAAAGAGATTTAGGCACTTCCAGATTTAGGCTTTGTGGAACTGTCACTTTTTGTGTCAACTTTTCATGATTTTAAATTCTTGTGCATATATAAAATCAATATGCCCACCCTTGCCATGGTCACACTCAGGAAACAATTAATTATATTGTACTCGCTTGTCAAGATAATTAACTCGCTCTGGGCAAAAGTGTGAATATAATTTTGTAAGACTAAGTTAAATGGGTCTATGTTCTGCAATGACTAAAAACATTAGAAAAAGCTGTTGCAGAGACATAGCTCCTGTATTCGTCTTCAGCCAATGGAAACAGATTTTTAATACATTCTATTCAAAGCAGCTAGTATGTAGTCTTCAGGAGCCCAATACTTAGTGACTGAAACAAGAACTATTTCAATTAATATAAGTACAGTACATAAAGAAGTAGGTAATTTTCAACCATTCATAACATCGTGTTGTTTTGATTGTCTAATAGAGCTCCGATTACTGTGATAAAAAGTAGGGGGTTGATTTTTTTCCCTTGTAATAAAAAGAAAGCCAGTATCATTTTGAAAATACTTGCATCTTGTTGAACTCTGTGGATTTCTAATTTTGTTCCACTTTACTTTCCCACTTATCTGAGCCTTGCGTGTCAACCAACATCCTTGCTGCTAGAGACAGGTTGGGATACTTCTATTCTATATGGGTTCTTACACCACACTCATCACCGTAGTATCTGAACACCTTCCAGTGATGCACTAAGCAATGTGAATAAAATCTGTTATAAGGTGTTTGTTCTGTCATCCTCTCCCCAGGGGGAGAAGCATGTGCAGTTGAATGTCTTGTTTTGGTAGGTTTTCATGTTTTGGGGTTTTTTTTAAATATGGGGTGGGGTGATAGCTCAGTGGTTTGAGCATTGGTGTGTTAAACCCAGGGTTATGAGTTCAGTCCTTGAGGGGGCCATTTGGGGAACTGGGGTAAAAATTTGGGGATTGGTCCTGCTTTGAGCAGGGGGTTGGACTAGATGACCTCCTGAGGTCCCTTCCAACCCTAATATTCTATGCCTGTTGCTATGTATTTACATTTGGAAAGGTAAGGTCAGAGAAGTATACTTTGCACTTGGAGCAGAAGATGGTGAGGTTTGTGATGGCCCTTAGTTCCTGGAAGAGTTCATTTCAGTGTCTTGAGCTGGCCTCCAAGAAAGTTCTGTCTCCCACACAGAAGAGCTTTACCATTATTGTAGAGAGAGTTCCATTGTAACAGAGGAGCAGAGTTATCTGCTATGGTCCCTATCCCAGAGCTTTGGGGTCTTTTTAGATATCCTGGGCCCAGCCCACGGTGCATGTTGAACATAGGCACCAAGAACTTAGTCATGGTTTGAAATTCTATTATAAGCCTGTGTAGAGAGTGCAGGGTGATGTGCTTGTAGTAGCCTGCGTTGCTGAGGAGATGCACTATAGCATTCTGTACATTCTGTAGTTAGTTTCTTAAGTGCTGAAGACTTCTTGCCCAGGTTTATCTCATTACTGAAGTCCAGCCAAGATGCAGCAGTGCTGTAAATAACAGAGGTTATGTCATTGTCCGGGAGGATGGGATGAAATCTGCTGACCAACCAGAGAGGATAGAGTTACTTGCAGATGCTGCTTTGTGAGAGTTAAGCAATAGTAAGGCCCCAAGAATGCTCCTAAGCTACAGATTCAATTGTCAGTTGTGGTGTGTCTCTTTAACCAGAGGAGAATGGACCATGACTGTGAACTCTTCAAAATGCTTTCCTCTGGCCATCAGCATCACCTCTATGCTGCTTGAGTTCAGCTTCAGACAGTTGTTCTTTACAATTAGGAGCCTGTCATTGTCAGTCTCTTTGCTTGGGTAAAGCATACTCCCATTGGATTAAGGCTTCTGAGTCACTTAGGCACTTTTGAAAATGTGCCCAATGCCTAGAGCTACAATTTTGTCAGTGAGGTCATGGAATCCGTGACTTCCAGAGACTTCCGTGACATGAGCCTGTGACACCTGGGAGCTCCAGGGTCCCCCACCACCAGTGATGGCTGGGAACTGTGGGGACCCCGAGCTCCTAGCAGCAGCAAGTGGGGGGCATGCCCCAGGAGCTCCCAGGCACCATGGGCAGCTGGGGTGCCACAGAACTGGGAGCCACCATGAGTGGCCAGGGTGCCCCGAAGCTCCAGCCACCACAGGTGTTGGGGGTGCCCCAAGCTTGAAGCCAAGGGCAGTGGGGGGACCCCAGAGTTCTGAGCTGGGCCCCCCTGGGTGGTGTGGGGACCTTGCAGCTCCCCATTTTGTCAAGCATATTTTTAGTAAAAGTCATGGTTAGGTCATAGGTTCCATGAATTTTTCTTTATTGCCTGTGACCTGTCCGTGACTTTTACTAATTATATGCGTGACAAAATCTTAGCCTTACCAATGCCTCAGTGATATTTCTAGTCTTGGTAAGTTTAGGGAGTGAGAGATCAGAGCACAGAATTAAATCTAGAACTCCCACATGGCAATACAGATCATTACTTCTAGGCCATCAGTCCTGCTCACTGTACAGATATTTTAAATAAGATTTTAAACATATTTTCTGTTAAATTACATAATATGAATTTATGGTGCTATAATTGCTATATCTTCTTGTACCATAATTCCACTTAGACAAAAGTAAACCGAGTAAGATACTTCTCTGAAAAAATGTCCTTGTTATTTAAAAACTCTTGATACACTCGCAGCCTGTTATTTAAATCAAGTTTCATTGACTTACTTTTGATGGAATGAAATCATAAATGTTATATTGTAAACAAGAAAAGCTAAAATTGAATAGCCAAATTAGTGAATAAATCTGGTTAGGATTGTTATGGATTAACTCAAGTCCAGTTATTTTCTTTACATAAATATTTTGAATCACACTCACAGTATTCTCTTGCAGCCATAGTGCACCACTTACTGCAATAGCAACAGAAAATGAAAAGCATGCATTATATGGTTCTCTATGGATTATTAGATAAACATGATTCAAATATTTGCACATAGTAAATTAGTGAAGTAGTCCATTAGGACTTTATTGCTTTATGTACTTTATAAGTTAAATTATTATTGTTGAAAATTAGTGTAAACAATGACCATCAACAGCTACTGATCATAGAGGCTAGTTTTAATCTTTGCATATTTTCATCTATTTTTATGTTGTCTATAGATGCCTGGGTATACCAAGCAGATACAAATAAATGTTCTGGCTAATTTTTATTCAACTGGCATTTTTTAATCTGTTTTAATTATTAAGTGTAAAGAGACACTGTAAACTCAGTAACTTGACATAAAACCAAACCTAAGTTTTCTGTTTTTAAAGAGAAATACTCTTGTATGAAGAGATTAAACAATTTAAATTCTCCCATTTCATCTTCTTATGAAAAGCAGGGAAAGCAAATTGCAAATATTTAAAATGTCAAACAAATGGAAATATGAATGATGTACCACTTGTATTGGATGTAAAAAGAAGCTATGGTTTGCAGTGGAACTGGGAAAAGGATTTCTGAATAATTCATCAGAAATAGGTTAAATCAGAATATTTCCATGCAACCCATTTTGTGGTTGTTTATTGATCTGCTTGTTGTAAGTTTTAAGGATATATTTCTTCATACATTCTTAGACTGAAAAACATATTATGCCAAAGACAATGAAAATCTGTTTTATTCCATTGTTGTGACTTCATTGCTATCTTCTTTAAATTACACCTTCTGTCATGTATATTATGCAGTTTTCATTGTATTTATTTAGATTTTTTCAGGAACTATCAGTGGCTTTAGGTCCTTCACAATAATTTAAACAATATTCTTACAATTTCAAGTCAGTAATACACTTAATGAACACCATAAGCAAACAATGGCCAAAGTAGCCAGCATGATAACCCAGACTTTACAGTTGCTTTATCCCCTGGCCTGTTAACCCCTTTTCACCCCAAAACATAAGAGAAAAGATGAGCTTCGTAGTGTATGCCTGGAAGCATAACAACTGGAGCTCTGGTAGACCTGGTGGATGAGTTCCAAAGTCAAGACCCCTTCTTTTAAACTGAGGTAGTGTCACATAGGGAGAGACGCAGTCTCTTGGGTAATGAGATCCCAAATCATTTAGGGCTTTGTAGGTTAAAACCAACACACTGAACTGCACCCAGAAACATTATGGTCCATAATCAAATCATGGATGACTTTAATAAAGTTAATTAACTTAATTAAATTAGTTAATTAAATTAATTAAATGTGCTTTAAACAGCATGAAATAAAGAGCTGGTTCCCCCAGCCAACAACATGCACTCCTGCAGCCACAGAACTGAGACCAAATATCTTAACCGTGCCGTACTCTTAGTACAGAATGTCACACAAGGTTATATATCTTTTCTTTTCCTCCCCTTATCACCACCACCAAAGGAATTCCCTTTTTCCCACCACCCCATTCTCAGCATATGATAAGATTGCAGCTGCAGTAGGATACTCAGACAAGCTACCTGAACCAATATGCACACTAACAGACTTATCTACCCCTTCTTTCCATGTGCCCACATCCAGCAAATCAAAGAAAAATTCACTTCTCTTAAACCTCTCTAACTCTATGGATCCTTCACCTCTACGATAGTCAACATGTCATCCCTCCCATTCCTGGATGCCCAGAATATAAGAAAAAGCAGCGAGGACAAAGCAAACATCGTACTTATAACACTAATGTAGCCTTTGTAATATTGATAGATGGCTTCTCCAGCTGATCAGAGAACAACCAATTCATCTTGCTCTGTGCCTGGATCTCCTTTTTCAACACTAAGGCCACGTCTACACTACGGGATAATATCAAATTAGCTAAAATCGGATTTATAAGACTGATATTATAAATTCGATTTCATGCGGCCACACTAGGCACAGTACTTCGGCGTTGTGCGTCCATGGTCCGAGGCTAACGTCGATTTCTGAAGCGTTGCATTGTGGGTAGCTCTTCCGTAGCTATCCCAGAGTTCCCGCAGTCTCCCCCGCCCCTTGGAATTCTGGGTTGAATCATTATTGTCGCGGGTGGTTCTGGGTAAATGT
>NC_133774.1:53384676-53390676 GCF_003597395.2 Chelonoidis abingdonii | reverse complement strand
TAAGGCTTGGAATCACTACTGGATGATATGAGCAATACTCAAGAAGAAAAACCATCACTCACTTTGTAATTTTGTTCTTCGAGATGTGTTGCTCATATCACTTCACCCCCGCCTCTCTTCCCCACTGCAGGAGTAGCCGGCAGAAGTAACTGAAGGAGCGGCGGGCCCGCAGGGGTTATATACCCGCTTATGACGCGCAACTAGGGGGGCGATGCTGGCCGCTAAAGTTGCTTAGGTAAAAGTCTCCGACGAACGTGACACAGCGCGGCGCGTACCTACTGGAATGGATATGGCACACATTCGAAGAACAACAGTTACAAAGTGAGTATACCGTGTTTTTCTTTGTACATCTACTGGGAATATGGAGTATTCCCATTTTACCAGCCGCCCCCGGTCAGCCTCACTAAGGCTTAGCAGGAGCACTCATGGGCTGATGGTGGACGATTGGTATATCATATATGCACGGTCTACCATGGGAGGGGAGAGAGGAGCGGATACTGCGTCTTCCTTTAACAGAATCGATCACAGCAGCAATTCAGTACACATAGCGTGACATGAAGAAGTAGAATGTCTTCCTTTCTACATGGGGGCGGCAGAAACTGAGGGCTTTCCCTGACCACGCCAGACCTGTTTTGAACCTACAGACAATTGGGAGCTCAGCCAAGAATGCATACTTTTCAGAGACTTGCCTGGGACTGCGGGACATAGCTGATCCTTCAGTACCCCCTCCTCCTCCATGTAGCGCTCCATTTGATCTTTTGCTTGTCCGTTACACTTGTCAATCGCGCTGTGTAGCCTGGAGATTTTTTCAAACGCTTTAGCATTGTTATCTGTAACGGAGCTCTGTACAACAGATTTGGTCTCCCATAGCAGATTCAGATCAGTATCTCCCAGTACGTTCTGCTGGAGCCTCTTTTTGGATGGGACTTGATCGCCACCCGTGCTAATCAGAGTCTCGACTGGGTCACAGGAATGTAATTCAAAAGTTTGCGGGGCTTTTCCTGTTTACCTGCCCACTGCATCGAAGTTCAGATATTGCTGTCCAAACGTCAGTTGTTGCCCGTTGGGATACCGCCCGGAGGCCAATAACGTTGATTTCGTCCACATAACCGTAATCCAATACGTTAAGTCGATTTAGCGCTACTCCTCTCGTCGGGCGAGGAGTACAGAAATCGATTTAAAGAGCCCTTTATATCGATATAAAGGGTGTTGTAGTGTGGATGGGTACAGCGTTAAATCGATTTAACGCTCTTTAAATCGATTTAAACGCGTAGTGTAGACCAGGCCTAAGGGAGTAGTCTGTTGACTGCCATGGGCTTTCTGTGTTTTCACAGAGCTCAAGCAGGACTGTTACAGTCTAGACAGAACTCTGCCTTTAAGTGGTACAGATTTGAAATGGACAAGGTTTTTGTGTTGGGGAAAGGATAAAGAATAAACCCATCATGGGCAAAAGTCCCTGCGATTTTAAAGCATCCCTAGCATTTGAAATCACAGGGTTTAGTGGTAACTTCCTAAAGGTGACTCTACCAGGTTTATCTGTGTATCATATATACATTTTGATTAAAGTCAAAGCTCTGTCGGCTTCCCCCACAGTCTCCAAGTTTCTTAAGGGAATAACTCAGGGGTCCCCAGTGCAGTGCGCCCACGTCCTGGCCAGCGGACAAGCAACATCATTGAGAGGCGTCGCTGCCGAAATTCAGCGGCATTTTGGCGGATGCTCGACCACCGCCACAGTCCTTCGTCTGGGGCCCGCCAGATGAAAAGGTTGGGAACCACTGGAATAACTAATGACTTTTCTACTACTAGAAGCTCTTTCCCAGCCTGCTTTTAACAATGTCGATGGACCTGTCCTATTAGTCAATGTATCTAACTTCTTTAGAGTACCTGGCTATCAAAATGGCATTACTTCCGTTAAGAGGGTCAGCAATGTCAATGCCTTCAGTGTCTCTCCAGCCCGTATAATAGTGCACAACGAAAAAATCATTATGAGACTTCACTCCAGCATAATGCCTAAAATGGGCTCAGATTTTCATCTGCTACCTTCCCTGTTTTCTTCCTCAGACCTAATGTCCATCCAGGAGAGTCCCATTTATGGTCTTCAGATGTGAAAAGACCCCTGTATTATTACCTAAACACAACTAAATCCTTTTGAAAACGAACAGATTATTTGTTGCCTATTGGAAAAGGTGTAACAGACTGCCTATTAGTGAACTCTTTCACACTGGATTAGGAAGCATATTGTTATTCTTTAGTCAGAAAACGAGTACTTCTAGGGTTAAAGATACACATACACCACTAGGGCTACTGCTGCTTCTGTAGCTTGTTTGAGACTGATCCCAACTGAAGAGATTTTCAAAGCAGCAACATGGAGTTCTGTTCATATTTTCGCTGAATACTATTTATTGGACATAAAATTGCAATATGATGCTTACTGTGGCAAGGCACACTAAGCATCATATGATACAAATCATTTTTGCCTAGAACTACCCCTGTAATGGGGGACCCAGCTTCCTAATCTCCTGCAAGTGGGAATGCACAGAGACCCTCAAAAAAGAAAAAAGTGTTATTCACTAATAACTGTTGTTCTTCAAGGGTTGTCTCTGTTTATTCACACTATACAGCCACCTTTCCCTCTGCCTTGGGAGTTCTTTGTATTTAAGGACTTTGTAGGCTTGGGAAAAGGAACAGAGGTGGGCTGGGGGGCATACTGTGTTATATAGACAGGGCTGATGAGGACATCCAGTCACCCCCCTCCTCTCAATATATGTAGGTTTTCTATACAATTCTACAGCTTAAAGTTAGAGGTACCAAATCCCATTAATGTACAGAGCAACCCCAAAGATGTTACTAGTAAGTAACCTCTGTTTATCCACTGCAGTCTGATACAATATCACCTGATCATAGCTCCATTACTTTTTGGCAGTCCTGCATGAAAATGTTTTGAGACCCAAATCCCTTTGCTAGCTCAGGTACATATGACTGACTTTTGTGGTCAATTGCAAGGATAAAGTATTGTGACGCCAATCTTGCTGAACATATTACAGAGTCCAGAATCAGGATCTGTGAACTTACTAAAATAATTCACTGGGCAACAAATGTCAACAGTGCAGTCAAGATCAAAGCCTTGTAGCCGTTCTGACTGTACTGTACTTCTTAGAGCTTGGACTTGCTTCTGTGTGTACAGACTTTACTAACCTCATTGGTCCCTTGTTGGAAAATAGCATACAGTTTAGTTACTAAATATAGTACTTGTTATCATACTTGAGGAACTTATTCTAAAGAGTGATTTGAACCATTGCAAAATCTGACATAACTAACTGAATATTTATTTTTTGTTCAGTCTAAAAATGTCAGCATATCTACATGCCATACCAACGAAATTCAGTTTTCTAATGTTCCCAGCATTACACTATACATTTCCTTACATAGACCTGAAAATATAATGTACAGATATACTTAATTTGGTTATTAAATGTAAAAATGACCTCCTTGGCCAGTTAAATTTATAATCATCAATAAATCTGTATTCCACTGGGCAGATATTGGCAGATCATTAGGACCTGAAATTGGCTCTTCATACTTTCTGTGCTCCTAAGAGTGTTTTCACGAAAGAAAAGCTTTGAAGGTGATTCAGCCCCATACCCTAACAGAATGTACTGCAGGAAAGAAAGCTGCTAGAAATTAAAAGCAATCGAAGTTCTAATACATGACAACAGTAACAGCTTGGCTTCCATTTTTGTGATGATCTCCTGCTTGTAAATTGCTGGGAGCTACATTCCTTACTTGCTTATTCCATTTGTAGGATTTGCAAAGGTAGTTAATTTCATCCTCTGATTTGCTTCTTAGAAATACTTTTTTCCCTTTCCTCTTCTTGTTTTTCCTTTCCAAAAATTTAACCAGAATTATTCTCATTAATCATTGTGGTTATTTGTGGGACTGGTAGAATCATGAGCACCCATTGTTTTGAAGCTTGGTATGATTTTAAAAGAATATTAAGTCTGCTTAAGTTAAAAGTGGTTGAAAATTTCAAATAGATTGTATATGTTAACTTTTTTATACCACATATATTTATATGTGTGTGTGAGAGAGACACACACATACATTTATAAATATATATAATACAAACATTAAATATATACATAGTCGTGATACATTTAATGGATGAATGTGTCTGTCAGTCCTCTCCTCAAATAACATATATTTGTGAACTAAAATTAACCATTTCATGTGTATAAAATGAGACTGTTACTGAATTACAGTTCACCGTTAGAGTAAACAATGAAAATTATATCCAGAGAGTTTACCTTCTGCCGTACTGCATTTTGGTCACAGTAGTTTTTGGTTTTATGCCTAGCATGCAATGACAAAGGTTTATTTTTCCTTTGTTCTTTTCAGAGTGCTGCAGCAGCTCCCAGTCCAGTGCTAGGAAACATTCCCCCAGGAGATGGCATGCCAGTAGGTCCTGTACCACCGGGTTTTTTTCAGGTATTCAGAAAAATTGTGATTATAGACATTTTAGGATGTAGAAAAGCTTCAGTGCATTATTTGAAGCTGTTTAAAAAAGGTCTATTCTAAATTATTTTACGCATCATGTGTACGATATTTAACAGTTATTTTTAAGAAAAATATATAGGAGGAAAACAAGTGACCTCTTTGACTAATAATAAGAAATCCATTAAATACAGTATCAATCCTTCACAATTTCAAAGATAAGAATTTGTGCTATTTTATGGTTAAAGCTAGAAAATTAATATATTTTATAATAACCTCTTATGAGGAAATGTTAGAATTATGTTGATATTTTGGTGTAAGAATTGAGTTGTTGTTCATGTCTAGCTATATGCAAAGTGGAGCCAGAGGGTCAGATTTCAGTGGGAGTTATGCACCTAAGTGCATTTGAAAATCTCACCAAGTACCAATCTGCGTGTTTATACATTTAAATGCCTTTGAAATTCTTGCCTCTAGTGCATAACAACAAGCAAAGGAATCAATGCATACTCTGCCTTCCCTTAAGGTTTGATCTAGGTGAAATGATACCTTTGGTGCTTTGGACACTAGCAGTGCAGTATGCTTACCTGTGGTAAATAACAAGCTGGTATGCAAGGCCAAACTAACAATTTCGGTCCAGGAATGGAGAGCTCATATAAATGATCTATCTGCTTCCTTTCTACCAGGATCCAGTTATTTTTCTTCTTACTGTGTCTGCTATTGCCATGCAGCCCATAGGAGTAAATGCAACTATAGAGCTGGAGTAACTCTCTAATTTGGAGTAACTCCTCTAATCCAAGTGTTGAGAGGAATTTTTGCTTCACATATGTGGTCTTTTGCTGAAAAATGAGTAAACCGGGTGTCCAGGACTGGAGTGTGAGGATGGGGAGGTTCTTTCGTGTGAAAGACAGGGGTGAAAACCAGGAGAATATGGAGGGGGATCTTCATTCTCCTTTCCCACTGAAGGCCGTGAGACGGGAGTACTAGGTGTGTCTGAAAGGTATATCTTCACTCTCCTCCCAAAATAGGGGGTTGGTCGATATTTTTCTCGTAGGCAATCAGACATCTTTACTGAATGCTTTTATTCTGTATGCGCCTATGCCTTTGATCGGAGATTTTTACAGCAGTACTCCTACCGGCCACGCATGCTTAGAACCTGTCACTCACTCTTAGTATGTCACTAGAGAGCATGCGCGGCCGGTACCCTTAGTTCCTTCTCTACCGCCCCTGGCTTGAGACGGAGCTCAGTAGACTCCTTAATATTTCTTTCCTCATCTTAAAATACCTGTAGTTAGCCAGTTTTTTCTCCTGTTACTTGGCTCTTAGTTAGTGTTACCTACTTCTCTTCCTACTAGTTAAAAAAAATAAAAATAAAAATTCTCGTTCTGTCAGCCGCTTCAAATATGCCTGGCTCCACAGGCTTTAAGCACTGCTCCTCTTGTAAGGACTCTATCCCTCTTTCTGATGGGCACTCTAAGTGTATAAAATGCTTGGGGGACACTCATATTCCCC
>NC_133774.1:53305801-53375679 GCF_003597395.2 Chelonoidis abingdonii | reverse complement strand
CCCCGCCCGCAGAGACACTCCCCCCCACCCCCGCGGAAGCTAACCCCACCTGGGGAGCCCCCATGTGGCAGTTAACCCCACCTAGGGAGACTCTCCACCCCCCGCAGAAGCTAACCCCACCTAGGGAGACTCCCTTCCCCACAGCAGCTAACCCCGCCCAGGGAGACCCCCCCCACCACAGCAGCTAACCCCGCCGGGCTCCGCCTTGTCTGCTGAGCATGCCGGCATCACTCTAATTCTCCTCCCTTCCCAGGCTTGCAATGCTGATTGGAGGAGAATTAGAGCGGGGGCTGTGTGCTCAGCAGAGGAGACAGAGTGGAGGAGATATGGGGCAGGGAGCAGTTCCCCTTTGTGCCCCCTCCCCCCCGTTACTGCGAGTGACCCTCCCTGCCGCCCTATCTCCCCCTCCCCCCACCCCGGCTCACCTCCACTCCACCTCCTCGCCTGAGCGGGCTTTTAGGCGCCAACAACCACTAGGCTCCCTAGGCAGCCGCCTAGTTTGCCTAAGTGGTTGCACCAGCCCTGAGTGTAGTGATGAAAGAGATTTTGCAGATATCTGTTTGCAGGTATCATTACAAAATGCCCAGGAGTTGGCAGAAATTATGTTAATTTTAAAAAAGGACTTAGCCCATAGATCAAAAGTTACAAGCAGAAATAAAACAAAACAACAACTCCTGTTGTCTTCACAAAGAGCTTCACAGTATTAGCCTCACACCTGAGAAGGAAAAAGATCCATGTTTGTCAATATCTGGATGTTTGGCTGACCTTGGTCATCTCTGAAATGTCAAAATATGTTGACAGCAAGTTTGAATGACAAATTTTACATACTGCTTTTATATTATAGAAAAAGAAGCAAAAAAGAAAGCAAAATAATATAAGGATTTCATGCCATCTAGTGGCAGCTGCCCATTCCCTTGTATTGGCTGTATTATATGGATGCGCTATTTTTAGCTCTGTTGTGCTGTCGCAGAGCTGACCTAATGCTCTGATAGAGCATTATTACAGGAAGAAGAATGAGTAAAAAGAAGTTTCATATTTTTTTCCTCCATGGTATTATTATTAACTACAGAGAGCTAAGTTTAAGTAGCACTCAGGTAATTAAACTAACTAAGACAAGCTAGGAAATTCAAAGCTAATGATAACTCACATCTTCTTTGCGTTTCAAAACAAAAAGCCAGACAATATATATTTAATAAGCAAATAGCTTACAAGCTTCCGTGGAAAGATATAAAATAGATTAATAAAGACTCTCAGGTAACTACAGTGAGCACCTTTACATCCCCCTGATTCTGGGGATAGCAGGGGGCCAAAGCAACCTACCTGGAAGTTGGAACAGCCACAGTAGTCGATCACTCTAACCTATACCAGCTAGAACTGTCTCATAGGGGCCATTCTGCCAGCTAGGGATCAGCTGAGCAGATCATGCTCCAGGTCTGCCCTCTTCCACCTCTAGAATATCCTCTCACACACATAGCTGATTCTGACACGCCCCTTACACTAGGAATGAGTCAGGAGGGATTGGCATAACAATAGGACAGGAAGAATCCTCATCTGTCCTTTTAGAGCAACTTTGGAATGTTTGTAGTTATTTGTAGATGTAATTGCCCCAATTCTACACAGACTTAAGCCCATTATGATTACTCACATGTGTAAGGTTATGCACATGCTTAATTTTTTGCAGAAACAGGGCCTTTGTGTCGTTGCTCTTGTAACCTCATATTTTATTTTTAAAATATTTTAAGTATGCAAATATAAATGAAACCCATCTTCAGTCTGTAAGCAGAGGATATTAGCACCTCAGAAGGTCTGAAAATAGTGTAGGTCGAGTCGGCAACCTTTCAGAAGTTGTGTGCCGAGTCTTCATTTATTCACTCTAATTTAAGGTTTCATGTGCCAGTATTACATTTTAACATTTTTAGAAAGTCTCTTTCTATATGTCTATAATATATAACTAAACTATTGTTGTATGTAAAGTAAATAAGGTTTTTAAAATATTTAAGAAGCTTCATTTAAAATTAAATTAAAATGCAGAGCCCCATGGACCGGTGACCAGGACCCGGGCAGTGTGAGTGCCACTGAAAATCAGCTTGCGTGCCGCCTTTGGCACGCATGCCATAAGTTGCCTACCCCTGGTGCAGGTGTATGTTTGTGTATGTGTTTTGCTCTGTCTCTCTCTCTAAATACGAGAAATAAAGTCAATTTTTAAAAAGATAAAGATGTCTGCTGGTTTTGATAATGCCATCCTGCAGTTATAGTAATTGTTTTATTGCGCACAACTATTAAAACAAATTAAAACTGCTCAGCTTGAGTAACTAAATAAGCTTTGTGCCCATGGTCTCCCCACCGCAAATACAATCTCAAGCAGCCACAAACCCACTGCTAGTTTTGGGACAGTCTTAGGGGAAGGGAAAGCACTTAAATGACAAACGCCTTATAAATATCCAAGCTTTTGACTCGTATGTAGAGGAAAATATATGTACCCTTTGAGGTGAACAAGCCTGATATTGACTGTATGTCAAAAGTGGCATTAGAGTGTCCTCTAAAGGCTGCTTAGGGGTGCTTGGTTTGTTTTTTGTTTAGTTGGTTGTGGATTGTTTTTTGCTGATGTTTTGTAGTTTACATATGATGCCATTTTCTTCAGAGGTGAATCCTGTCCTTGGCATAAATTAACAGCTGTGCTTTCCATTGGACTTAAGAGATCAGTTTCATATACCAAAATTCATTGATGAAGATAATGCTTTTAGTTTCATAATAATAATAATATATTTAATAGCTGTAGCAGCAATAGAGATTCTTAACTGAGAGATCACTGAGGCTCTTAGTTGTCACTTGCCGGCATTGCTCCTAGAAATGAATTGTTCATGTGTTGGGTGGGGCATTGCTAATTTTTCAGGAATGTGTTCTTATTCTCAATGTTTATGTTCAAAACATCTGAATTTTAGAGGCATGGGTAAAAATAAGTTCATGTAATCCTTCCTGACCTTACTAGCTCCAGCTCAAATCATGTTTGGAATGATTAGTTATATTTTGTGTAATGTTTTCACTCAAAATTAAAGTGACAACTCTTCAACTGATTTAAAATATATATACTTCATAGTACTTTTAAAATTGTACCGCTTAAGAAATCTCCATTAATTATCATGTACATAGTTCGGCCTCTTCCTCTCCCAGTTGCTGGATCTTCTTGAGTGAGAAATAATCATTATACTTGCTGCAAAGGGAGACATATTCGACAACAATACCATTCCAACAAATCATCTGTTATTGAAATTAGTGTTACTTACTTAAATTCCTGGTGAAATAACCCGGTAACAGCAATAGATCCTGTTTGTAAGATCCTAGAAAAGTATTGTACGTAAGTGTAACCGGGTTTTGTATGCAGATTACCAAGTGTGTATTCAGAGCACTGCAATTATTTGTTCTTACTGTGGAATAGGTCCAGTAATTCTTTGATGAGGATAAAACATTGACCTTAATTGAAAAACTATTATTTGTTCTGATGATTAGTCTTTGAATCTTCAATGTAGAAACACTGGAGTCTGGAGAAGGGAGCTATAGTTATTAGATTTTTATTTTTAATTATTTTAAATGTTGCACTCTACATTCTTAACTTGATCAATGTCTGACAGTTGCCATATTGAAAGATCTAGGGTGGGAGGCCTTGTCAGACAGCTATAAACAAATATAAACAAACTCAAATAATTTTTGAGGGGGACCTCATTTGAAGCACACAGACATATTCCTGTTTATGAAACAGAGACGTAGTTACCAGAGAAGGACATCAAGAGAAGTTCTCTTATCTATGCAGAGAGTCTGGGACAAGCCATTTTATGTAAAAGCTAGTTAGTGTGTGATTTACTTGATTTGCCTTTCCCAAAGTACAGCTCTCAAATACTTGTGCCAAAAATAAAGCATAGACGTGTACAGTTTAATTGTTGTTCAAATATGATTGAATGGTAAAGTACTTTTTATTAAGTATTGATCATGGACTATCTGAGTTCTATAAAATAAGCTACATATTTGTGCTCATCAGCAGAATGTGCCAGCACACGTGGCATTTGGAGTATTTAGTCTTGGTTAGCACTAAAATGTGTTAATCAAGAGTATCTTATACACTGTAGTGACAGTGATTGTTGATTGAGAACAGAGAGGAAACCAAACAAATTAAAATATGTGAATTGTAAACTAACTCTAGTCAATTCATTTGACACACATTTTATGTCTCATTTCATTCCTATGGAATTTTGTAAATGAAACCACTTATCTCATACCAGTAACAGTTGAAAGCACTTAGAAATCATATCATAATACAAGGAACCTGAAAGAGAGATATCAAAAAAAATTCCTTTCTTATCACTTTTCAGTACTGATAGGATAAGAAGAAAGTGATATCAGAAAATTATATAATAAAATAAAATTTCATACTTTTGGAATGTAACAGCTAACAATTTCAAACTTTTTAACAAGGGATGAGATATGAATAAAAGACAAAAATGTGCATATGAAGGAAAGGACTGAGAAGGAAAACAAAAGAGAGAGAACATAGGACATGACAGATGAATTGAAAATGGAGGAGGAGAGAAGAACCTAGGATTATTTTTCTACCTAGATCATGTATCACTTTCGGGACCTGCAATGTATGAATGGTGAGATTCTGAGATTCTGTCCTTATGAGAATCCACACTTGACTTACGCTAGATGCTAGTAATTTGGACATTCTTAGTATACCTGCACCTGCGGTAGCAGCTAATTAGTACAGAATCATGTATCACAATGCCTATGTAAATTAAGGCTGTAATTCCATTTTAGGGCTTCAGGTAATATGCAGTACTCAAGTTCTGTTTGTGAAGATGGCAAAGATAGTTGACTCCTACAAAGCAATTAAAGATTCTAAGTTAACTACATGCAATCAACACAATTTAAACATGACTATCCTTGTCAACCCGAATGCTAAATTCTGTTTCACATCATTAGAACACTAGGTCACTTCCCAATGTAGACAGGCCCCCTGTAAGGAGTGCCTTCAGTTTCTCAAAATATTTAGGTATACAATATAGGAGGATAATTTTAAAGTATATTACTATTTTAAAAAAATGTAAAAATTGAAAATATAAGAAGTAAAACAGTATGTTATTTTAGTGTTCAGTCTATTAAAAAACTATATTAATTTGATTTTTTTTTCCAGGTAAAAATGGTCTACAGTTTAGGAATTATTTGGGGAAATTTGCAGAGTTTCTCCTGCCCATATAGCTGAAATTGATGAGAGTTGCTATAGTTCAACTCTCTCGCTCCCTCCCTGCAATTATCAGTGATAATGCATTAGTGCATTATTCTGGCCACCCACCAAACACGCTCTGCCCACATGCATAATTACTCTGTGAGCCACATTTGTCTTTTGTGATCGTGTAGGCAGAGCTCCTTAGCCACAGATTCTACCAGTAAGAATAGGGGTTACTGCTTCATCTCCTGTTGGTGATCCAAAAGAGCTCTTTTTATCTTGGTGTGAACAGACCCCAACACTGTCACCGAGGACGGTGGTTTTCAAAGCTGGTCCGCCTCTTGTTCAGGGAAAGCCCCTGGTGGGCCGGGCTAGTTTGTTTACCTGCCGTGTCCATAGGTTTGACTGATCGCGGCTCCCACTGGCCACGGTTCGCCACTCCAGGCCAATGGGGGCTGTGGGAAGGGCAGCCAGCATGTCCCTCGGCCTATGCTGCTTCCTGCAGCCCCCATTGGCCTGGAGCGGTGAACTGCAGCCAGTGGAAGCCACGATCAGCCAAACCTGCGGACACGGCAAGTAAACAAACTGTCCCGGCCTGCCAGGGGCTTTCCCTGAATAAGCAGTGGACCGGCTTTGAGAACCATTAACCTAGGCTAAAACACAACAGCTAACATGACCGAAGAGGTATTACATTAATCTACATGGGTGTTTAGGGGAATTTTCAATTACATTAAGCTAATTGGATTTGAAGAAGTACCTTTTAACCCTCGGTAGACAGGGCCCTACTGTTCAGATGTCACTCACCACTTTTTGCCTCCTCACCTCAGTGTCATTACTACATAAGAACATAAGAGCTGCTATACTCGATCAGACCAATGGTCCATCTAATCCAGTATCCTGTCTCTGACAGTGGCCAGTACCAGAGCTTCAGTAGAAGTGTATAGAAAACTATACAATTTTGGAGAGATCAACACCTGTCTTTCCCTCCAAGCTTCTTGCAGTCTGACGTTTACAGTCGCCCTTGGCATGAGGTTACATCCCTGTCCATTGTGGCTAATAGCCATTGATGGAACTATCCTCCATGAAGTTATCTAGTTCTTTTATTAATCCAGTTATACTTTTGGCCATCACAGCATCCCATGGGAATGAGTTCCACGGGTTAATAGTATATTGTGTGAAAAAGTATTTCCTCTTGTTTGTATTAAACTGCTGCCTATTAATTTCATCAGATGATCCCTGTGGGAAAGGGAAAATAGCACTTTATTCCCATTCATGATTTTAGAGACCTCTATCATATCCCCCTTTAATCATTCCTTTTGTAAGCTGAACAGCCCTAACCTTTTTAGTCTCTCCTCATATGGAAGCCATTCCATACCCTTGATCATCTTTTCTGCCCATTTCTGAACCTTTTACAATTCAACTATATCCTTTTTGAGATGACTTGACCATAACTGGACACAGTATTCAAGGTGTGGATGCACTATGGATATATATAGTGGTGTTATGATATTTTCTGTCTTATTTTCTATCCCTTTCTAACATTGTTTGCCCTTTGACCACTCCTGCACACTAAATTGAAGTTTTGATAATCTCTTTCTTGAGTAGTAACAGCTAATTTAGAACTCATCATTGTATATGTGTAGTTGGGATATTTTTTCCAATCTGCATTACTTCGCACTTCAGGTTGAATTTCATCTGCCATTTTGTTGACCAGTCACTCAGTTTTATGAGATTCCCATGTAACTCTTTGAAGTCATCTTTGGATTTAACTATCTTGAATAATTTTGAATCATCTGCAAACTTTGCCATTTCAATGTTCACTCTCCTTTCCAGATAATTAATGAATATGTTGAACAGTTGGGCAACCCCACTGCTTATCTGTCTCCATTGTGAAAACTGACCATTTTTTCCTACCCTTTGTTTCTTATCTTTTAACCACTTACTGATCCATTAGAGGACCCTTCCCTATTATCCTATGACTACTGCGTTCATTGCCGCGTTAGGTTGATTTTAAAATGACTGCGTCTACACAACCAACCCCATTCCGTCGACCTAAAGGGTTCTTAAAATCGACTTCTGTAATCCTTCCCGACGAGGGGAGTAGCACTAAAATCGACCTTGCTATGTCAAATTTGGGATAGTGCGGACGCAAATCGACGGTATTGGCCTCCAGGAGCTATCCCAGAGTGCTCCATTGTGACTGCTCTGGACAGCACTTTGAACTCCGATGCACTAGCAAGGTACACAGGAAAAGCCACAAGAACTTTTTTATTTCATTTCCTGTTTGGTCAGCGTGGCGAACTCAGCAGCACCGGTGACCATGCAGAAAAAACGCACTCGCGATGACATGTTTTCGAGCTCATGCAGTCCTCCCGCACTGATAGGGCACAGCTTAATGCATGGAAGCATTCAGTGGCAGAGGCCAGGAAAGAATTAAGTGAGCGCGTAGAGCGGAGGCAGGACGCGATGCTGAGGGTAATAGGGGAGCAAACGGACATGATGAAGAGTCTATTGGGGCTGCAGGAAAGCCAACAGGAGCACAGACCCCCGCTGCATCCACTGTATAACCGCCTACCTTCCTCCCGTGTTCCATAGCCTCCTCACCCAGATGCCCAAGAACGCAGGGGGGTGAGGGTTAAGAGGTTCCAGGCACCCAGCCACTCCACTCTAGAGGATGGCCCAAGCAACAGAAGGCTGTCATTCAAACAGTTTGATTTCTAGTGTGGCTACAATAGGGAATGTGGCCTTGTCCTTCCCTCGTCCCTCATCCCACCCAGGCTACCTTGTCCGTTATCTCATTTTTTTTTAATTAAGAAAGAAAGAATGCATGGTTTCACAATAATAGTTACTTTATTTCAAACGGGGGAGAGTGGTTGGCTGACAGGCAATTAAAATCAACCAAGGGGGCGGGTTTGCATCATGGAGAAACACACACAACTGTCACACCAAAGCCTGGCCAGTCATGGAACTGGTTTCAAAGCCTCTCTGATGCACAGCATGCCTTGCTGTGCTCTTCTAATCACCCTGGTGCCTGGCTGCTCAAAATGGGATGCCAGGCGATTTGCCTCAACCTCCCACACTGCCATAAACATCTCCTCCTACTCTCACAGATATTATGGAGCACACAGCAAGCAGCAAAAATAACGGGAATGTTGGTTGTGCTGAGGTCTGACCAACAGCGCCAGCGCGCTTTTAAATGTCCAAAGGCACATTCTACCACCATTCTGCACTTGCGCAGCCTATAGTTGAACTGCTCCTTACTACCGTCCAGGCTTCATGAGCCATGGTAGGAAGGGGTAGGCTGAGTAGGTGCTACCGCCCCGTGCTGCCAGCTGGGAGAGAAGCCTGAGGCAGAAGCCTCCAGCTTGCATGATATTCCAGGCAGGACTGAATCTCCATGAGATGAAACTTAAAGAAGAGAATGACCTGGAGTCTCTGTCTCCCATTCGATGCTCTAAGAGGAGGATGGCCATGTCTGTCCAGGTGCCCCAATTGACCTCACTGAGGAAGATTCCAAGGAGTCCTCCTAGAGCAGCAGTACCACATCTGTCAGCAGCACCCAGGAGGACCAGAACGGATCCCCCGAGCTCGTTATTGGGGAGCAGGAGAGCAGAGTTGCAGGGGAAGTGGTGGAGCCATACATCATGCCCTGGAGGTTGCTTGGAGCCGGGCAGGGAAGACGTTCCCAGAACCCCCAGCCAAGCTACATGTCTGACGGGTACCAGTCCTACTGCACCGTCTGCTGTGAAGGCAAGGAGCTGCTGCTGTGTAGCAATGCCAGCTGATGCGCAGGTGCTTCTGTGTCAAATGCTTGGAGGTGCTGGTAGGACAAGGTACCTCGGCCAAGGCAAAAGAGCAAGAGCCCTGGAGCTGTTACATGTGTCAATCACAGAAGTGCTATGGGGTGTTAAAGCACCAACCGGACTGGAATGTACGGCTGCAAGACTTCTTCACCAGCGACAAAGGACAGGAATATGATGCACCTAAAATCTAAAAAGGCCCACACATTTCTCAGAGTCACTACCCTTGATAACAGAATGTCAATGATTGCATTGGCTACTTGGATCACAGCAGCCCCTACAGTAGACTTGCCCACAACAGCAACGGTGACAGTGAGCTGAGCAGGCTCCGTGCTTGCTATGGTATGGTGTCTTCACGGATAACCCAGGAAAAAAGGTGCTGAATGATTGTCTGCCATTGCTTTCATGAAGGGAGGGATGATTGATGACGTGGACCCCAAACCACCCGTGACAATGTTTTTGGCCCATCAGGCATTGGGAGCTTAACCCAGAATTCCAATGGGCGGTAGAGACTGTGGGAACTGTAGGATAGCTACCCACAGTGCACTGCTCCGTAAGTTGATGCTAGCCATGGTAGTGAGGACACACTCCGGCAACGTAATGCGCAATCGACTATATAAAATTGATTTCTAAAAATAGACTTCTATAAAAGCGACCTAATTTCATAGTGTAGCCATACCCTCAGTTTACTTAAGAGCCTTTGGTGAGGAATCTTGTCAGAGGCTTTCTGAATATACGGATATAACTAGATTGTCTGAATTGATATCCTTAAAGAATTTTTATGGATTGGTGAGACATGATTTCCCTTTACAAAAGTCATGTTGACTCTTCCCCAACAAATTGTGTTCATCTATGTGTCTGATAATTCTGTTCTTTAGTATAGTTTCAGTCAATTTGCCTGGTACTGAAAAGGCTTACTGGCCTATAACTGCCAGGATTGCCTCTCACATCCTTTTTAAAAATTGGTGTTACATTAGGTACCTTCCAGTCATCTAGTACAGAGGCTTGTTTCAATGATAAGTTACATACTACAGTTAGTAGTCTTGTAATTTCATATTTGAGTTCAATCGAACTCTTGGGTGAATACCATCTGGTCCTGGTGACTCATTACTGTTTAATTTTTCAATTTTTCTACTATTGACCCATCGGTGTGCAACAATACAGATTTGTTCATAAAAAGAATAGCTGTGATTTGGGTATCTCCCCCATGCCCTTTGCAATGAAGCCCAATACAAAGAATTCATTTCATTTTGCTGAAATGGCTTTGTATTTACTGCTAACAGGTGTGTGCTGCCATAAGTGAACGTAGAACCTAGGGTGAATCTCGCCCTATGTATTTACCTTTTCTTTTTGAGATAAATTTTCTTTTCTTTAACTTTTTTCAGGTTATTTTTTACGTTAAATTGAACCGCACAGTGCAGCCTGCACATAGGCTATCACAGTCAGGGCCGGCTCCAGGCACCTGCGCAGCAAGCAGGTGCTTGAGGCGGCCAATGGAAAGGAGGTAGCACGTCCGGCTCTTCGGCGGTGGGTCCCTCAGTCCCTCTTGGAGGGAAGGACTTGCCACTGAATTGCCGCTGAAGAATGAGGTGGCGGCAATAAAGCTGACGCCGATCGCAGCTTTTTTTTTTTTTCCCCACCTCTTGGGGCGGCAAAAACGCTGGAGCCGTCCCTGATCACAGTGATGGGCAACCTGCAGCACACGGGCTGCGTGCGGCCCATCAGGGTAATCCACTGGTGAGCCACCAGACAGCTTGTTTACATTTGCACGGCCACCTGCAGCTCCCAGTGGCCATGGTTCGCCCAGCTGCAGGCGGCCATGAAAATGTAAACAAACTGGCAGCCCACCAGCGGATTACCCTGATGGGCCACAGGTTGCCCACAACTGGGCTATCACATGCCTAGAAACTCACATAAAGATTAAATTTACTTTAAAATCCGTCTGCTTAAACAAGTGTCACATTTCCAGGAATTGAAATTTGAACAACTTATTAAAATAGATAGAAATAAAAGAAGTCCTGTGTTTAACACCTTCTTTCAGAGGCTTCAACCAATGTTACGGAGCAGAGAAAAGGAATCCAGAAATTACATGCAGAGGTGCCTTTTAAAAACCAAGTGGAATCATGGTAGTTTTCTAATGGGTTTTCTGACCATAATTTTCAAACCTGGATGCCTAATGTTAGGCCTCTTAATCCAAATGTAAGCCCCCAAATAAGAGTGGCCTGATTTTCAAAGATACTGAGCTTGCAGTTCCCACTGGTTTCAGTAAGATTGTGGATACCCATCATTACTGAAAATCAGGTTACTTATATTTATATATATTTGCCTAAATATTGCAAATTTTGCAATTTATTTGCACATTTTTGTCATTAAATATGAAAACGAATAAAAAGAAGTTACAACGTTATCCAAATATTAGTTTAACCTCACTTGGGAGTAAACAAACTCTAATCCCAGTATTCAGAAAGGATGTTGATTTAAATAAAAGAGGTTTCTTGAGAGCCAGGCCACTTGCTGGATTATTATCTATAGGAATTAACCCAAACCCTGGTTGCTAGGTACAAGAAATCTTGAACATTTTATATTTCAAAATCAGGCAGGCTAAAGCTTAACAGCAAACAGAACAAAAATAGCTAGTAGTCACAATAGGCAGTTAAAGATGCCAGAGTCTCTATGTCATCTGCATCCTGTTGGATATTGTTTGTGGAATCCGACTTGTGTAACTTGTCCAGAAGTCATGCTGAATCATTATCACTTTTCCTGACTGTCTGAACCAGAATGTAACCAGGAAAAGTGCTGATGTTTCAACATATGCTTTTTCAAAGGCTTTCCTATAGGGAACACATTCTCTCCTTTTCTGATGGGTTTTTCCTGGGCTTTAAAATGCGAAGAATGAAATTTTGAAGACTGATTTTTTTTTTAATAGAATGTATCTTTTGCTCCCCTACCAGCTGTTGGAATTCTTTCTTTGTCATGAATGTCTGTAACAGAAAAATAATGTTTTTTCCTGCACCCTGTTTAGGGTTTTTCAATGCAAACTTTTTTTTAAACCTGCAGTCATTATAATGGGATCTTCTAATTTGTCCAGCTTCATAACATTAAAACCACTGTACAGTTATTTGCTCCAGCCATTTCAGTGAGCTCAGTAAGTCCAACACTTCCAGCTCAGCTTTTATTCTCCAGAATTTCCACTCTGTTGGTCTGAGAGACCCTGAGGGAAAGGCTTGTGGAAGGAAAGGTTTTTCCCTGATAATTGCAGGGATAGTCTTCTCTGTGTCCAAATATTCACAATTTGAAGTATGCTTTAGGCTTTTCAGCTGCTTCTGGAATTATAGAATTACAGGTGGGGTTAGTTGCCAAAATCATTCTTTTTATCATCTTTCTAGTTAGACATTTGCTCCCTTTCCTTTCAGATCTAGACTTTGCTACCACGATCTCTGCTTTCTGACTTCTAGATGGGAATAATTCAATGTGCTTTACCTATGGTTGTATTTGAAGACAGCTTGAAAGTCACAGCTGATGAAGATTTCATGGGCTGTCATGCTTGAAAATGTAATCATGAGGAATTGTAGTAGCACCCCCCCCCCCCCATCTCTGGTCATAGTGTTGGACAGGATCATTGTCTCTGGCACCCCCTACTGGACTCTCCCTCATCTCTGTGATGGCCTTTCCCAGCCTTTGTCTTTCCTGAGTTCCTCCAGGTGGTCTGTGGCTTGGCCCTCTAACCAACTCGCATGAAAGTCTTACCACTTCCACTGGAACATGAGCAAATCCAAATTAATCTTAAATTTTATACCTCTTCCCCCATTTCAGAATCCGCTTTAGTTCCTTTGTTGGCCCTACCTCAGGCTTCCCCTGCAGGAACCTAATCTGCTCCCATAATATTCTTCCTTTGTTGTTTCCTGGCTGCTAAACCCTATCCCAGGGCTTCTCTCTTCCAGAGAGATCTGTCTCCTCTGCAGTCTCTCCCCAACTGAGCTCCTTTAGTCTACTTATAAGTCATAACTCCACTGCCTCTGGCCAGAAGGCAGTTAATTAATCACCCCCCAAATGCAGAGCTTGACTAATTAGGGTTCTTTCCCTTGCCCAGGTGATGGGGGTTAAGCCCCCTCACAGGAATGTTAGATCTGTTTTCTGATGTTTGTACTGGCTTCCTGTTTACTTCTGGATGCAATTTAAGGAGTTGACTTTCATATATTAATTCCTAACTGGTTTGCCCCCCATCTATCTTAAAGACTACCTCTCTCCTATGTACTACAATGGCAGCTGAGGTCCACTGGACACTCAGCTAACACCAAGTGATGATGAACCAAGGTCTGTTGGATGGGGTAGGTAGACTGGCATGCGGGGAGAAGGAATTGCATTACATGAGGTATGTGAGCAGAGCTCAGTAATTTAGATAATGTAGTTCAGATGAGTCTCCAGACTTCTAGATACATATGTAAACCAAACCTGAAATCCAAATCCTCTGTCACTATTGTAAACCTTGTATTCTTTAAAATGAAAATGTAAAAAGATAAAGTACTTGACATTTTTTATTATTCTGTTATTATGTACTTCTCAACTCTTCCAAGGGTATTTCATTTTATATTCCTGGCTTTTTAACTTCCCTTTTATCCAGTCAAAAACTTCCATTTTTGATTATGTAATCATAATAGTTTATCATTTTACATATGGTGTGCATGGAGTTGTTCATGTTCTGCTTACACAATAGCTGTATTAAAATTTTTAAGAAATGCAGCTTGGTACTAATCTTCAGAAAAGAGTTTTAAAATATGTATAGTTTTGCTAAGTGCTGCAGACTAATATACTAAATACTGTTGTCAAAGTATATAAGATGAGCTCCTGAGATTTGAGGATCACAGGAACTATACATGTAGTTACTACATAAAACATTTCTGAACTAAATTGAATTCTTTGGTTATGTTCCTTTTTTCATAGCCTTTTATGTCCCCTCGATACCCTGGAGGTCCAAGGCCACCTTTAAGAATACCCAATCAGGTAAGAGCCTTGTATCAAGGACACACATTTATGGGTCGTGGTTTTCAATCTTTTTTCATTTGCAGACCCATACAAAATTTCAGATGGAAATGTGGATCTCTTTGAAAATCTTAGTCTGTGGACCTACAGGGTTTGCAGACCACAGATTGAAAACCACTGTCTTAGGGAATATGGTATAGTGGTTAATACAGGGGACTCCTGAGTTCCATTTCTGATAGTTCCATCGACTACTAACCTCTGTAACTTCTAATTCTAACCTTTCTTTACCCGTTTTTGCCCAGGTGTAAAAGGGTATATTGATATGTACTGCATAGAAGAGATGGGTAGCTTAATTAAAGTTTATTAACTGCTTTCTCATCTGTACATGGAAGGGTTTATATACTGTAAGTGAAAAGTTATCATTTACTTTAAACATTTGTTATAAGTATACTGTAATTCAGTATGAAATAAATTCTTGATTGCTGTACCTTACAATAATATGTTACTCAAAGACGTTCTAGCATTTGACGTTCACTTTTTTATATGTATATATTTCTAAATTGTTTAAATACTGGCAGGTAAAAGCTGGATGTGGTGAATACTATAAAAACTACTGCCAACCTGCTGTTTTAATTTCAGAAGCTATTTTTGTCTGCACATTACATTGTTTTCAGTTTAGAGCTATAGCATAATCTCAGTGAATTACAGCCCTTGCAATTCATTTACATTATGCCACATTCATGAATTACCAGTTTGGGCAACATTGCCTGTCATTAAGTTACAGATAATATAAGCAGTATGTGAAAGTGATAAATTATTGTAATGCAATTTTAAAGTTGAAATTTTGATTACACAAAAGTCAGTAAAATCATAGTTAAAATTCCCATGGTAACCATAACTCTTCCCTTGAGCACATGCATTATAGTAGGGTACTGTCTTACTTGGTCACATGGGAAAATGTGACATACTGCTCAGCAATAATACAATATGGTACAATGGAAGGAAGCTGCACTTCTTTATATAGCCATACATGTTCCAAATATTGCATGAGCCAAATCTCCAGCCTGAGTGTCTTACACTAAGGACTTTACTCTTGCTTCCCTACATGCCACCTGTCATCGCTGGCAGAGGTGACCAGATCCCACTTTGCTGGAATTTGACATTCCTCATGTTTTACCTTTTGCTCCTACATATCATCTTGAACCTGCACCTAGTGAAGTAAATGGTAATGCTTCCATTGACTAAAATGGCACAGGATGAAACTCTCTATGACGAATCAGCAACCTTTGGCTGATCTAACTATCTGATAACAAACTCAAAGGACAGATAATAACTTGGGGATTATGCTGCATTTGACCCAAGCGAGACATAACAACACATTATATTTCATGCTTGAAGGCACGGTTTGGGACTAAGCTGAGTCTCCTGTTTCCATTGTAGGAGTACAGAGGGTATATCTTGGAACTAATGTCCTTGGATGGTAAGGGAGGATGGAAACTACAACATTTCCCCACCTCCCAGCCCTATCTTACCCTGCATTTTGAATACCATCCAGGTGGCCTATTTGTGGCTGCGCATCTGAGAAGACCACAAAGCCACTTTTCTAGCCCTGGAAGGTAGCTGTTAAAATGATAGAAAGAGAGGATGTCAGAATTTAAATATAGAGAAAACTGACCCCAGAATCAAGAAATGACATTGCCCCATGCTCCATAGCCAGGTGGGATACACAATACAAGAAAATTAGGTAAAAATAAATACTAAATAATATTCACATTTAGCTGTTTAAGTCAATGGAGCTCCATAAGCCATGGATCCAATGATAAGATCTTGTCCTGTGTCTTTAGCAGAGTTAAACTTTTCGCTTTCCACTTGGCTCAGAAACAGTTTCAAAATTAAAAACAAAATTACCTGAATTTTTTGTTTAAAATACAATGTATATCTCCTCTTACCATGTTTTATATATGTGTAGGCACTTGGAGGTGTCCCGGGAAGTCAGCCATTATTGCCCAGTGGGATGGACCCAACACGACAACAAGGTAAAGTGCCTGTTTACTAGATGTGAAATGTGTGTTCAAAATATCAACCTTTCTTTTTTTTTTTTTTTTTTTGCATCCAGCACCTCTTCTTTTAAAGTCCACTGCAGCTGCGTAAACGCTTTTCAAACCATGAAGCGATAATTTGTCAATAATTCAGGTGTTAAAGTTGTGTAATTTTTTTCAGGGCATCCAAACATGGGTGGGCCAATGCAGAGAATGACTCCTCCAAGAGGAATGGTTCCATTAGGACCACAGGTACCTTGCATAAATATGTGTGTCTATATTTACAGTACACATAGATATGATATATTAGAGTCCTTTTTGTCACATCTGTACTAGAATTAAAGTTTAAATATGTCAGCACTAAGAACATTTTTAAGGGATTTTCTCTCTATTATAAAAATATATTCTCAGTTAAAACTTGACAAAGTTGCGAACTATAAAGAAAATTTATTTACAAAATTTTATAAAGACTGATTTAATTTATTTTGAATGATGCAGCTGTAATTCAAATAAAAAGGCTTATATATTTGTCCATATAACTCTAAAACATTCAGAAAACCTACGTTTATTCCACAATTAATGCATACTATGGTCTAAACCTAGGATTTTCAGAGGTACCTAAGCAGTTGGCTCAGGCTCTTTTGAAAATCCTAACCTTATTGTTTATATTATTTTGGAGGGAAAATTAGCCCCACAATACAGCTAAAGTATTCATAGTCTGTGTAGTAAAAACAAAACTAATTAATTTTTAGAAAGATCTTTCTCTAGCCTCTAAATTTCTGATCACAAATTCCACACTCTAGATTTTTTGGCATAAGATTTTAAATGTACACAATTACTCATACTGTATGTGGATGGTGCCTGCATATCACCTATAAATACCAGTTGTTAGCCTTATCTTTCTAGATCTGCTTTTCAAGAAGAGCAGCAAGCTTGAACATCTGGGTTCAGCCTTCCTCCTACTGCTGACCTGGTTATAGTTACTTATATAGATATTCCTTCTCCAAGGGTATGAAAGTATTTTAGTAAAAGTTTATACATTTTCCACTTGCAAGAATGAAGTCAAGTGGAAATTAAATCTATTCTGAAATATCTCCAAAAAGGTTAGCCCAGTGGATTGTCCATTCCTTATTATTACTTTTCCTCAGTAACTCAGGTCTCTAACTTTGTTTGTTTTTTTTTTTTACTTGTTATAGCCATTTGGCCTTACATCTTATTCTGAAGAATATTTGGGTTATGTTCATCCCTCTACACTTTGATTTCTTCATTCAGATATTTTCTCTGGTGACTTCTCTATTCAATGGGGTCTATGTTTAATTTTGAATAACTAGGTGTTAAAAGTGGGGGTGAACTTCCAGCAAGCATGATTCCAGTTTCCTTCCTCAGTGTCCTCCTTCCCAGCTCTGACACCACAGAGCCTTGCCTGTGTCCTGTTCCCATTCCCTGTTACCATTCCCCTCCCTTAGCGAAACATGATTCCAATTCCCCCACCCCCATTCCCTGTTCCCATTCCCCCCTTACTTCTTGATTGACTGCAGACTATATAGTAAAACTTGAGTTAAGCATAGCTGTACCTTAACCAATAATTTTACTGAAATTTAACTAACCAGTCCTAACATATTGTAACATGATTATTTAACCAATTATATCCCACCATCTTAATTGGTTTACACCCAACAAAATTAATTATACAGCAAACAGAAACAATCACAGAACCAGACAGACATTATACAGACAAATAATAGGGAAGTGGAGACTACAGTGATAGAACAATACAGAAATGAGGATTTTACACCCAGCTATAGATAAGTGAGTTCTTGCCAGTCAGGATGCTATCAAACTAGTTTTCTTTAAATCTTTTAGGCTCTTCCCTTTCTCTGGCGGTGATAGATCCAATCACCTTTCTAACTGCTCCAGATTGCCTTATTTCAATATGACTAGTTTGGAATGTGAGGATGTGACCGTTCACTTCCCAGTTTATGGATGCCTCTGCTGCTTAGCCAAAGGCCTTAGTTAGCCTACGAACAGGGCTTTAGATTGTCAAAGTGAGAAAAGGCCCTTACACGGCAGACAGTGATTTTGATTCTTTCTTTTATACCTCTATAACTAGCTAAATGATAAGAATACACCTAAATTCTTAAAGTATAGACCTTTGCAGACAGGCCTGAATATCTGTATCCTAATATTGTGCTTGGGACAGGGAGATTGAAAACACAAGTATGTAACTTTTTTTACGTTTTATTTTAAGTGAATTCCCCCTCATTTAACAATTGGCCATAGGTACAATAGTTAATTTTTAGATAATAACTGACAAAAACAAAAAAACAAAATACAGTGAAAGGAGAAAGGAAAATAAAACAAGGAAAAATAACTAAACAAAAACAACTTTATTAAACTCTGCTTCTAATTGTTAGTCAGACTCCTTCATTCTTCACTGTTCTCCAGATTCCTCTCTTCATCCATCTTCTCCTCATGGATTTCCTTCTTAGCAGCAGCTGTCCCAAATTTACCCTAATTATTTTCTTTCATCTTCAACAACAGGCAAGCAGTTGTATATAATTGTAAAGATTTATGTTTACTAAAGGTGCCAAGTGATTTTAATCTGATTTCTCTCAGTTCAAGTTCAGTAAGGATACCTGACTAAAACGCTTCCAGTCAAGAACTCCTAGTGAGTTCTATAAAGATCTTAGGCCCACAGACTTGGTTCCTTTGTCAAAATAAAGAAAAAAACAACAACAGGAAGATGCTCCAAAGAGGAAAGGTGGCTCAGATCTCTGAAATGAAGACGGAAAAATAGAATTAAATAGCTTCACAGTTCCTCCAGAAATGGATGTCATTTTGGTACTGTTTTGGTACAGGCAGGCACCAAAAACATGAATATTTAAAGGGAGCGCAAGGTATCATTCCAGTTGTTTCAGAATTAGCTTATTAACTTGATACACAAACCGTGCAAGCCATCTATGTCTAGAACTCCCATGGGCTTCAGTGGGAATTCTAAACAAGGAGTACTTGCAGGTTTGGTTTCTAGTTTACAACAAGAGAACCTACTCCCAGAAGTCCTTTCTTGGTTCACTTGAAATAAGTTTTTTGTAATTGAAATATCTCTTTTCACTATGACACATGAAACATATTATCAGGTCTGCATATTAAATCTTATTGTCAGATTGCTCCCTGGTCTGCATAATTTGATGCTCAAATACCCTGGAGCATGGATTTGTGTAACAGACTGCTTTGGAGAACTCCAGTTAAAGTTCAGTAATCGAGTTATAATATAACTAGAGTGAGTTGTAGTTACATTATTGCAAAACAGATAACAATAATGACTTTGAGGACATTCTGTTCTCTTAGGTAAATGACTGTCTGCCCGACTTCCTCAAAACACACTATTTTGCTTTTTAGAAATTGCTTTATTATACATACATTTGCCTAAGATATCAGAAAAACCCAGTAGGACTGGTACAGTTTCTGCAATAAATGATATATGTGGGGTAAGGCAGGTTGTTCTATTTACATTTAACTGAAAAAATTGACTAATAGTTCAGTCTTCCAGGAAAATAGCACATTGTCTAGGCATTTGTCAGTTTATGTCATGATCTAAATCTTATTTGAGCACACACATTGGTTTTATCTATAATACGGCTTTGGATAGCTCATTTATAGACATTTCTATGGCATCTATTATACTGTCTGAATAATTTTCATGTTAGTTGTCTTAGATTGGTTACAAGAGGAGTATAGCAATCATTTTATGTGTTATAGAAATGAAATATATTGTAATATTTTCCCATGGAAGTTATTAATATCCTGTTCATTAACCAGATTCAATTAAAAATAATTCTGTCTGAATTCCAAACTGTGGAACTCCCCCCCAAAAATCTATTTTTCTGTCCTTGAATGAGTTTTCGTGATATGAAAGTTGAATGGTTATTGACTCTGACCTTTGTTTACCATTGAGTTTGCTACTATGTATCGTAAATCTTCATGGAACAATTAGCATTTTAAGTATGCTTAGTAGACATACATTTTTAAGAACTGTTAATACATGTAGTGTGCTAAGCATACTACTTTTTCATTAGGAATAAGAATTCTTTTTTTAAGTCAAGAATGGAAACTCCTGAAAGAATGAATCACACTGGCCTATCCAATCAACAGGTGTGTAGGGAAGTCATTAACCTGCTGTCCTTTCTTTCCCCCCTCCTCTTTGGTTTTGTTTTTTTGTTTTGTGGTAGTCTGACCCTTGGTTATCATTGCAGAACTATGGAGGTGCAATGAGACCACCACTGAATGCTTTAGGTGGCCCTGGAATGCCTGGAATGAACATGTAAGCAAAATAATAAATTATTATCACATTTATAAAAGTAATCTTTTCCTGTTAAAATAAAAAAATAATTGTGACATACATAGGACAAGGGAGAATGTGTTTTGATTCATTAACTAATATTAACAGTTGTGACAAAGTAAGGAAACATCACAGCAGTGTCACTCTTGTGCAAAGCATCTTTTACAGAATTACTTGTTTTTTCCTTCCAAGTCTCTCTAAATGTTGGGTTTGTTCTACAGGTCAGAGTTCATATATTTGGAATATCTTGTTAGTGTGGCCCACCATATTCATCTGTAGATTTGTAAAGAGCCTTGACATTAGTTAGGCTTGAAGGTTAATTTCACTGATTTAATAGTAAAAGAGTTTGCCATCAATTCACACACAGACAGAACATTTTAAAGAATAGTAAGGTTCTGATTCAGATCTGCAAAATCAAGGAAGTGCACAGTATGGACAGAAACAAACCATTGCCTTTAAATACATCGTCACAAAGGATACACAATAAAAGAGGAAGAACCGGATTCTCCATTCTTTTATATTGGTTTTATGCTAATATAATCAATGAAGTTACACTACATAAAATCAGTGTTATGTGGTGGACAATCAGGCATGAGACATTTTTAGTGTACTACGTGGCATTCAAGGACTTCTGGGGCTAGATACTCAGTTGGTGTAAACTGGTGTACACTGATTTACACCAGCTATGGATTGGGTCTGTGGAGTATAGTCCTCTCTTGATATATCTAGATAACTCGTATTTTCCAAGCCTTCAGAGCAACTTCTGATGTCGAACCACGGTTACTGGGTAGAACAAGTTGAAGTTGCACCAAAGCTAAGGCCTTCAGTTCAACTCTCCATTATCAGCTCCCCCACTGCAAGGTACAGCCCCTGCCAGCATTGCTCCACGCCTGCCCCAGGCTTGAAGTTTGGGTGGGGAACGCCGCCTCCTACCCCCCAAACTACGCCATGTTTAAAAGTAGGGGGCATGGCCTCTTGGTGCCTCCCGGTTCCAGCACCATTGCCCCTTCTCACTTCTACGAAGGTTCCAGTGCCCTTGCTTCAGCACCATACTTCTGGTTGAGTTAAGAGTGTTTCTTAAGTTGGTCATGACCTCCAGGTGGGTCATGAAAGGTAGGGAAATCTCCCTCCCTTCTCCACACACCCCCTTACCCTTCAACAGATCAACAGACTGACAGAAAGACACACCCCAAGGCTTATCACTAATATATTTTTACTCTTACTTTTATAGTAAATTGGAAGGAAATCATGAAAGTTTTTTACTGCAAATAAGGTGTCACCAACCTGAAAAGGGTGCAAAACACTGAGTTAGAACACATCTTGCAGAGAGACATCTGATCTTGATTTAAAGATTTCAAGTAATGAAAGATCCACCACATCTTAGATATATTGTTCTAATCTTCAGGCAGATCTTGCATTTTTGAAGCAAATAAAATAAATTTAAGGTTTGTGTTACTTTACTACAGATGTCTTCTGTTGCACCCAGGACAATTCTTGGAAATTAATGTAGATAAAATAACTAGATATTTGAAATCAAGTATAGGTACAACACAAATTGTAGAAAGGGTCTCAGGAAACAGATTCCAACAAAGGAAAACAAAACTAAATTATTCATTACAAAATTTGTTGCTATTTAATAATAAAAAATTAGAAATAGAAGCAAAAAAAGTATTTTGAGGATACTTGTACACATGAGAGAGACTTTATATAGGAAAAACAGACAGGTTGCTGTCTCAGAAAGGAGCTCCTCACCTGCCAGTTAGCAGAAAATGAAACAATCATGGCTGGAGTACAACTTCTATATCTCAGCAGTAGGTAAGCACACTTTTTCTTGTGTTGAGACAGTTGCACATGGCTAGCTGTAACACCATTAGACCCTCATCATTGGGATTAAATCTGGGACCTCTGGAGCTTAGTGCATTAGCCTCTACTGCATGACCTAAAAGCCACATGGCTCTCAACTAAGGCTGTGGAGCAGACTCATTAATCTCTCTCTCTCTCTCTCTCTCTCAGTGGTCTCAGTGCCACTGGATGGGACAGAACACCACATCCAGGAGGTGTGTGGGTTATACAGCCGCACAGTGAAGAGGGAGGGAAGAAGTGGCTTTCTTCCCACCTTGCACATAAGAGTTACCCAGAATTGTAGCTCCTGTACTTGAAGTACTCAGGAGCTTCTATATGACATAAAGAAGGCATGAAGTAGCCAGTCATAGCTCCTTCTCCCCATGCTTCAGCCAAGCATATGCTGTGCTCCTTAAAGGCTGTTGGTAATTAACTTCCCTCTAGTGCAGGGGTAGGCAACCTATGTCATGCGTGCCAAAGGTAGCATGCAAACTGATTTTCAGTGGCACTCACACTGCCTGGATCCTGGTCTGGGGGGCTCTGCATTTTAATTTAATTTTAAATGAAGCTTCTTAAACATTTTAAAAACCTTATTTACTTCACATACAACAATAGTTTAGTTATATTATAGACTTATAGAAAGAGATATCTAAAAATGTTAAAATGTATTACTGGCATGTGAAACCTTAAATCAGAGTGAATAAATGAAGACTCGGCACACCACTTCTGAAAGGTTGCCAACCCCTGCTCTAGGTGCAACTGAAAATGGGAGCAAAATACCTGTCGTTCTTTTGTGTGGCGTGGCTTCACACGGCCCTTACCACAGACTATTCCTTAAAGGCACAAGTTAGCCCAGAGTGCTGGTATTAGAAAGCTATACTTTAGGGTATTCTGATTCTTGTCATATGCTGGATCCTGGACCTTGGAAAGGAGTTCTGTTATATCTCTTGCCTTCAGAGAATATGATTTATCAGTAAGAAATTTTTCTCAGATTGTCAAAGTGAGTAATTTTTCTCTTACTATCAAATGGAGTTATGTACACATATCAAAAGGAGAATAGAGGCTTAACTCTGTATTTTTTGCTTTTGCAGGACATGAAGTATGAGGCCCAGCCTTAAAGTTATTGATGTCACTTGTGCATGAATTTCTTTAGCATATAAGTACTTGTACTGTGATATCATAGCACAGATGCATTGTACATATTAACACTAACATTCGGTTTCAGTTATAGAGAGCATCTAAGGATAATCCACATCCCGTAGCAGTAAATGGATCCAGATGTTTTAGCAATTCCTCCTTTAGATTATCCCTTACAATTTATGCAATGCATGATGTTAAGCAACATCTGTGTACCTTATCTTCTGTACTTGTATTTCCACAAAAGATGGCAGCTTCCTTATTGCCTTATGCAGGGCGCATAGTTTAATTTGCATTTCCTTTTATGCAGGCATAAACTTTTTTGAGTTCAATGGGTTTGGCTCTCTGGCAGCATTAAAATGTGAAGAAGTAGCTATTCTGCAAAGCCGACAGCCAGTTTAAGTGTAATGTCTCCTCTGTAAGCAATTAGGGGGTACAACTCAAAAGGAAGCTCTTTCGGTAGGATGCTAAATATCTACCAAGTATCATTTTTGAGATTTTTCCTGGTGTTGCTTTGGCTAAAAATAGTGCATGTTGTATAATCGGTTATGACAAGAAAACTAGCCTGAGAACTTATAGACAGTGTTTCAACCCAAAAGGACATTTTTCTTAGTAGGTGTTAGACTTGAAAAATAATTGCTTACATAGCCTAAACTTCAGTATTTCAAATGTGATATATATTTGTTTCGTTCATCTTTTTAAAGAAAAAATAATTACAGTAAAATCTGCAAGTGTCCTTGTCAGAGTTTTCATTGTAAACTCACTTCTAAGGAATGTAAATCTCATCTGTAGAAGTTTAAGTCCAAACTTGGCATGATAAGTCTTTGTAAGGCAGTATTTTTTCATACAAGATGGGAGCAAAATAGCAAATTTCAGGGAGTAATGTTACCATTCATAAGCTTATTTTAATGGCCAGTGTGAACCAGACTTTTTTTATAAGGTGCTAAGAACGTTTCAGTATATACCCGAAGAGAAAAAGAATTTCCACTCACTTTTTAGCTCATAAGTAAGTTTCCTTTATAGAAAAGCTAAAATGCACACAAAAATAGGTATTCAGTATTCTGATAGAATACAGTCACACATAAGGAAACTGAAATATTGAACATTTTTTCAAATACTAGTACAAATAAATAATTTGAGACTTATTTTCAAGATGGCAGTGAAAATTGATATCTCCTGATTCACTGAAGGAAACATCTGGGTTAGTGTTAAAGGGGTCCTCAAAGAGATAACATCCAATAGTTGTGTAAAAAATGAAAGTATGGAAATGATGACTGTGTTTCTAAAGAATGCTATTATAATTAGACATATGAGTCTTCTATATGTAAAAGATTATATTGTGAAACTGGTACATTAATAGTAATGTTTTATGAATATGTCGAGAGTTCCATAATAAACATTTATTAGAAAGGGGGGTGGGGAAGCTGCTCACATTGCAGTAAAGAGCTTTGCAGCTGGCTAATTTAAAAAAAACAGCCAATATTTAACTCCATATAATCATATACCTCCTGGGCAGAATCTGCCTTGGTGCTTTTTGTAGCTTTCTACATAGAAATTTCTCCTATGATTTCTAGTAAATTTGCAAAATCCAGTACCTTGTCAGATGAAAGATGAGCTTTCCTTTAGTCTACATCATACTTTTTAAGTATTTAAATTAATCCAGATGTTGGAGGGTGGTGAAGCACTGAATGAGTTACCTAGGGAGGTGGTGGAATCTCCATCCTTAGAGGTTCTTAAGGCCCGACTTGACAAAGCCCTGGCTGGGATGATTTAGTTGGTGTTGGTCCTGCTTTGAGCAGGGGATTGGACTAGATGACCTCCTGAGGTCTCATCCTGTCATAAATAGATAGCTAAGGGTTAATGTTTCTTGTACCTGTAAAGGGTTAACAAAGGGAACCAAACACCTGACCAGAGGACCAATTCAGGAAACTGGATTTTTCAAAGTCAGGGAGGGAATTTCTGGACTCTGGTCTTTTGTTTTTTCTCTCAGCTATGAGAGGTTCTTTCTATTGTCTTATCTTCTGTTTCCAATTGTAAGTACAGGTAAAAACAATATAGGCTTTTATGTTGTTTTGGTGTATTTACATGTGTGTAACTTGCTGGAATGTTTCAAATTGGATATCTTTTTGAATCAGACTGTTTGTTCATATTTCTTATAAGCAATAGCCCTGTATTTGTCATCTTGATGCAGAGAATAATTGATGTTTTGTTCTTTCTTTTTATATAAAGCTTTCTTTTAAAAACCTGTTTGAGTTTCTCTGGTTAAGGAGACAGGAAGACAGAGGGGATGGGAACACTACGCTCTGTGTTTAACTCTCTAGTGTCCCAGGGCGGGAAGAAGCTACGGGGAAGAGAGAGAGAATCTTTCTGTTTCCTTGTATTTGGGTTTGTCTTTGTGGAAGAAAGGAGACATGTTCTTGGTATTGTGATGTAAGAGATTGCATCAATACTCTCAGGTTAGCCCAGAGAGGAACGTCTGGGAGGGAGAGGGAGGGGAAGGGAAGTGGTTTATTTCCCTTGGTGGAGACTCAAGCATCGAGTCTCGGGGTTCCCCAGGCAAGATTTTGGGGGGCTTAAGGGGACCAGGCATGGATTCCTGGTTGGTGGCAGCGAGATAAGATCCAAGCTGGTAATTAAGCTTGGAGGTTCATACTAAGCACCCAGATTTTGGACGCTAAGGTCCAGATTTGAGAGAAATGCTTATGATACATCCAACCCTAATATTGATTCTATGTATTCCATGTATTTTTCTTTACCTCACATTCAAATTTTGGGGGTAAAAACAAAGTTACGATATTGTCACATACACACTTTCTTGTATTGGAGACAATTTGATTTTATAAAAATAAATATAAAAATAAATTTATTTATGAGGAACAATAGTTATTTTTATTAAACAAATTATAGATGGTATTATAGATACATAGTATATAAATTCTTACTACAGTCTCAATTTAGGAAGAAAATTAAGCCTGTATATAACTTGCATGCTTAAAGTTAAGTGCATGTTTTAATATCTTTCTGAATTGGGCCATACTGTAGGTAGGCATTCACAGCATATGTATTTGTATTATGGTGTCAATAACCAGAATACAACTGAAAATACTCCTTATGAGGAATCGATTGTCTTGAATCTTATCAATAGCACATTTTACTGCCTTTTAAATATTACTATACTGTAATAATTCAATTAAACCATAAAATGCTGTGTTTATGTAACATTGGGCCAAATTCTCCCCTGTGCAGGAAAAAAAAACTATATAGGGGCACAAACTTACATTTTCTTTCACGTCATGTTGTTGGAGGCGTGGGATTTGCCACCCTGCAGAATACTCAGGAGGGCTGGATCCCTAATTGTCAGGTATCTATGATCTGTGCAAAACTCCAGTGTCTCCTACACTGCTTTCTATACCTCTGGGATCAAAGCTCTGAAGGAGTTATTGTCATATAGTTCCTAGCAGATGGTGTTCTGAAAAGTACAGAAGTCCACAATATATGATTTAGCCACTGAAATATGTCTAGATATAACTGGTGAGCTTGTGGTGACAAACAGTCTTTTAAAAATAATTTTGTATGGTATCTGCTAAACTGTTTAAATGTTGGTGGTAGTTTAGCTATGATGATCTTGTATTAGTTTAACACTATAATAAGGTATACTTGTATTTTATAATCACACTTTACTGCAGAGAAAAATCATGATGCTACCAGAAGACGCCAGTAAAAGATAGCAGTTTTTAAAAAAGCATATTCTACACTGGGAACAGATTGTGATCAAGTTACATTATAGAGCAGCTGACATTTAGCTTCTTGGTAACAGAGTTGATCAGAAACCAAACTTTGTTTGATTAAATCCTCATTTGTCATTTTATATTCCAGGGGTCCAGGAGGTGGTAGACCGTGGCCAAACCCAACGAATGCCAATTCTGTAAGTAAATATTTAAGTGTGTTGGACAATATCCTATGTTTTGAGGGGTTATTCCTTCTTAATATGCCCATGTATGGGGAAAAAAACTATATTCAGCAAATAGAATAGTGCATGCCATATTTTGTTGCCCTCTGTACTATTTTTTTTTCAACCCTGATGCATGGGTTCTCCAGCTTTTTTCACAATATGGACCACCTCTTAATAGAAAGCTTCTAGTAGAGCACCTTTTCTCCCACTCATGATTGTGCAGACTATCTGCTCTCCTGTTCATAATCACATAACAGCCCTGAGGCAACTACAGCAAATTGCCCAAAGGAAAAATTAACATTAGCACAGTATTTAATATATTTTTAGCTTTTTTAATGCAATATAACAAAATAGAATAGGAGTCAGTACCATCTGACCAACCAGCTCTACATAGACCACAGTTTGATAAGATGCGCTCTTATGTATTGTCTCATGGTTTATATATGGAAAAAGCCACATTAATTTCTGTACCACTCAAACATAGTGTAATTTCTCAAAACATGATCCATTTAATAGGTTGAACAATTTAATTTTGGCCTTCATGAAAAGTAGTACACTCTGCAAATTAATAGGCTGCAACAGCTACAAAAGGAAGTTGTTCAATAGCTGCTTAGGACAAGAACAGTTTGGTAATGCCCACCTTCCATGACTTCCCTTGGCTGGTAGCTTTACAGAAGGGGTTAGTTTTAGAAAGCACAGTGAAACCCTTCCTAATCTGTACCCAAAGTACTTGAGTGAACATGTATCATCATATATCTCTACTTTGCATTTACATGTATCTGCTGTTATTAGACTCTATTTCTGGCTGTCCTTAGGACGTGGTATATCAGGTTTATCCTTGACTGGGATTTATTTATTTATTGGTGGATCGGAAGAGGAGTGTTTCCTATGTTCTTTTGTGATTTTTTGTTTTGTTTTGTTTTTGCTATCCTCTTGTGTATTCCTTTTCTACGTAGGAATTGATCCTTGTAATTTGATAGAATGGCTTCTATGTGGTTTGCCACTGTGCCAGATCTTTGGGTTCAGATTGGCTGTATATTTGGGTAAATTATTTCCTCATTTTGACTTTAGTGGTGTTTGCTGATTATCGTATATGTAATGCAATAAATGTTTAAAATAAATTTTAAAAGGGAGAGATTATCAAAGTCACAGGGGAGTTTCAACTTTCAGCGCTGAGTGCTTAACTCCCTCTTCTTTATTTGAAAATCTCCCCCTACATATTTTCTTTCTGGGTTATACTTAACTGTCATACAATTCAGAGGTCCAGCTCAATTTACAGTAATATTAACTTTGTGGAATGTGGATCATGATATGCTAATGTTAACTCTTATACACACACTCAAAATAAAAAGTACACAAAATCTATGACAATGTGAACTGAGTCTGGCAGTTTTTCATCATAATAATAATAATAATTAATAATAATAATGTACAAAAGAAATAGAGCTCAGTGTTTCATGACTGAGTTACAAATAAGTAAATGTAGGCCTTAACTTGCATTTTCCCAGCTTTTAGTGTGACATCCTTAATATTCTTTTTTGTTTTAAATGTCTTGGTTGTTTTAAAATAAGGTAGAGAAGATTATTCTGCCATGGAATTTTATGTTTATTAAATTCAATATGCAAGTACATGCAAGAGACCAGATATAGACCCTGATTCATGAAAACACTTAAGTACATAAGCAAGTCATTGGAATTTAAGCACATGCACAAGTGCTCTCTTGAATATGGATATTTTCCTGAATTGTGATCTTTGGCATTGACTTAAAATATATATTATCTACCTGATTAGAATGAAATCAGGGAAATAGTTACAGTATTTAGGCACAATTTTAAAACCCACTGAATAGAAATTAGTCCTTTGAAACTATTGTAATCTGACATGAAAGTACACATCTGGGACGTGCCCTATGCATATTTTAGTTACTAATCTTTAATTAAGATTTGTTGATATTTTCTTTCATAAGCAGGAAAAAGGGGGTTTCAAAGCATGCGAAATAAGAGAATACAGTTGAATACAGTTGAAGTAGTTCAGATTATGGTTTGCCTTAAGCCTACAGTATATGCTGATTTTATAAAAGCAATATCAGTGATTGTTTTAACTGATGCTCTATATTTCATCAAATAGTTTAGTTGTTAACCTTGTATATGTAGCTCCATGGGTCTTTCATTTAAAACATACCTACCAGCAAAACGTGCCCCCCCACCAAAAAAAAAAAAGAATTAAGAGAAATGGAAAGACTTGCTTACTATATACATTTTTTAAAAATATATTAAATAGAAACAAGGCATTGCCCCATACATGAGGCTCATGGCAATTCCATAGCTGAGCTTGTAGTGAAGTCAGGGACCTTCTCTCTTAACCATTATGTTTATTCAGATTTTGTAATAGATTTCTAATTGTTAGAGAAGGGGAAGAGTTGTTTTAAAAGAGCTGCCATAGTGCATATCTCCTCTTCGCCTCCCAATGAACTGATGTTAAAGGAGAGCTTAAGGGAGTCTGAGAGAGGAGGAGGAGGAGGGGAAACAAATATAGAACAAGAACCATGTTGAACATTACCACTTGCTCAGTTGTTTGCTGCTGTTGCATCTGATTCCCCATGTTTGTCAACTCAATGTCTGTTTAGACTGTAAGCTCCCCAGAACATAGATCTTGATCTAAACTCTCTTTTAAGATGTGGCCCCTCTGTGCTATTCCAGTGACATAAAGGGGGCCCTTGCAGAACACACCTGACATAGTGAGAGGCTGAGCTGTCTATGTTCTTATAGCCTTTGTTACTGTGGTAACTGAATACCTCACTTGTATTAAAGAATTTTTATCCTCACAACATCCCTGTGATGTAGAGAAGTATCATCCCCATTTTACAGATAGGGAACTGACACAAGAGTAGATTAATTGATTTACCTAAGGTCACACAGGAAGACTTTGGCTGAGCTAGGAATTGAACACAGATCTCTTTAGGCTTACTTAGGCCAATACCTTTTGTACTACAATCAGGGGTTCTCCAACTTCATTGCACCGCAACCCCCTTCTGACAACAAAATTACTACATGACCCCCAGGGGGGACGGGATGGGGCGGGTAAAAGCCCAAGCCCTGCTGGCCCAGGTGGTGAGAGAGGGATCCAGAGCCCGAGTTCCATCGGTTGAGGGGTGGGAGAGGGGGCCAGAGTCCAAGCCCCACCGCCCCAGGTTGGGGTGAATCTCGGGCTTCACCTTCAGCCCTGGGTCCCAGCAAGTCGAATGCTGGCCCTGGTGACCCCAATAAAATGTGGTTGCGACCAACTTTGGGGTCCTGACCCACAGTTTGAGAACCGCTACTCCATTATCTATTCTTCTCTGACCCTATAGTCAGCCTCACGGCTGGCCCTAGGTATTTTGCCAGCCTGGATAGAAATCATTTCCAGCGCCTCCCTTGGAGCAGCCAAGCTAAAAACCTCCAAAATTCAGCTGGATCTATGCTATTCCTTCCTGCCCCTTGCATAGAAGATTTGTCAGAGGATGGCCAGTGTAGACAAGGAAGGGAACGGGGTGGGATTGCTGGAGTACAGTGCACTCTGGCTATTTTATGCCAGCATAATAATGTATAGATTTCAGACAGTAAGACATATTAGAATTTGGAAATCTCGCAAATTAAGTGCTGGTAGACCTTTTACTTGGGATATTAAAAGCTAGATTGGACTAACACTAGAAATTGTACTATGAGGATTAATTCTGCTTTGATGGGGAGATGGACAGGAAGGTGTGTAATAGATTTTTGCATCTCTCGCTTCTAATATTCTATAATTATTCCCATAAAATTAAGTCTGTCTTTTTTCTTTTCCAATTTCTCATGCATTCTGAAGCAAGTCCATCCTTCACAGATTAGATGCCAAGAGGCAGTTCACATCTTCAGTGTGTGAGAGTTTCAGAACATCACAGTGTTTGTGGCTTCTGAGGATAAATGCAGTGGGTTTAAAATAACATTTTTTCCATTTAATAGTGGGGTGTGTTTCAGTGGCCTGCTGAATCATGAGTGGGAAAGATGTGGCCAAGACTATGAAAATGTTTGAGAACTCCTACCTTAGATACATTTATAAAATATTATCTGTCATCTGTAGTGAGATAAGCAAATTCTTTTGGCAAAATGATTTTCCAGTTTCTTAATTCTCAGCTCAACTTCCTGAGCTGTTGCTCTCCAATATCCTATAGAGAAGATCTGTAGAAGTTATTTCATGAAGAGGAAAACTATATTACTTACCAGCAGCTGGAGTTTTCCAGGGTATCTCTGTAACGAATCTCCACAAATTGAATTTAATGTTCAATTGGGACACTGACTCTTTAAAAAGAAAGTTCTTTCCTCAAGCATGCAGAAAGAATACCATCAGTGTGAGGTCAAAGAGAGTGTCATCTTGTGGCCCTTGATTCATTAAAGACTTAATCAGATGTTAAGTCCATCACTGTTCCCTTGCTTAAGTCCCATTGACTTAAAGTTAAGCACATGCTTAATGCTGTCCTGAATTGGGCTAATACTCATATAACCTCACTATTAACCTTTTGCTACAAATTAGTGGATCTTTATATTGTATTATTGTGGTTCCTGCAGATGAAGCCTGAAGACGATATTGGTAGGTGCAAGTAGCATAACTTGTACCATAGCTTGCAGTCTGCCTTTTTAAAAAGTAACAATTTCTGCTCAGCAGTCACACATCATAGAATGTCGATCTAAAGGAGCTAGTGATTCTGATCTTGCAGACACTCAAGCATGTATATTACTTAGTCCTGTAGGGTTACTCAGGTGAGCAGAGTTACACACATGCTTAAGTGTTTTGTAGGATTAGGGCCTAAGAAGCCACCAATGTCTTGAAAGCAACCTAATTATTTTCAGTGCAAGACACAACAAATATATTACTGTGTAGGAGTTGGGACACAGCGATCTTAAACTGGAATATTAAGTATCTTTTATTTACAGAAATTCTCTTTGACTGTGACTCTGTACTGCACGTTTTAGTATAGAGTAACGTTACAGTGAGATGTTTCCTAGACAGCATTATGTTTAACATGAGTATTTGCTCCCTATCCGCTGCCTCTTCTCTAAAAATGAATTTTAAAAATGTGCTTCAAAATAAGATCCTCAGTAAATTTTGGTATGGACTGCATTTCTCCATCTTAATGGAAAATAAATATATTATTTTGTTTTGCTTTATATTCTAGATACCGTACTCTTCAGCGTCTCCTGGGAATTATGTAGTAAGTATCCTTGTGTATGTTTGCTCATTAGAATTGATGTTACATGTTATTTAGGGACAGAAATAGTTGTCCAGATGTTAAGAAGAACCCTTGTGTATTGGTTGAGAAGTGAACATCTGATCTGTGTTTAGTTGTTTTGTCTGCCATCTACAGCACATATGTTGGTATTCATTACTAGAACAGTTATCAGTCTGGTCAAAATTGCCTTGAGTGCTGTGGTTTACTTCAGCATATGTTTCTGTAACCAATGCAATACTTCAGTGCTTCAATACTAAAGGAGAAAAAAACAGCCTTTTCTTGATGACACAATAATGTGCTTGAATTTTTGAAGCTCTGCAGAAAAAAAGTCATTGGAAGAACTAGAACAGCTTAAACCTCCCAAAAGATGTATAGCACATCGCTTAAAAAGACACTCACAGCTAATGTTTTATGGGACATCTTTACTCTCTGTTGCTTATAATTACCTCCTGAAGGCCTGAAAACTCCTTTTTTCAGCAGCTACCTGAGTGCTACCCTGTGAGCTGCTGGGTCCCAGTCATTGAGAGCTACAAGGGATAAAACAACCTCTATCTCATACTCCTCCTAGTCACCAAAAGCTTTGGGGGACTGTACATCTGTACTTGTGGGACTGATAGCCTTGCACTCAGAGCTGACAAGTACCATCAAGAGGAGCATGACCATTAGATCTCCCTTAAAGACATCTCAGTCCCTGTAGACCTTAGACCCCAAAATGAGTGTTACTGAGGCTCCAAGTGTGTCCTGTACCATAAAAGTGTGTAAGGCTTCTAAGTGCTATGCCTCTTCCAGACAAGACCCAGTAGTGAAGACCTTCTCTGTTACAGGTCACAGCCATATTAGCAGACATTCTACAATGAAGAGATCAGCACCATCTGGTTCTCTGGTGCACTCAGTACCTGCTTCGATAGCCTGGTCTGCATCTCCTCAATACATGTTTTTGTAGGCTCACCGTATGGCACATAGTAGCCAGATACCATCTTGGTATTGATATCAACCTCCATCTTTCCTGTGGTACCACAGGAGTTCTGGTATTCAAGAAACCTCTTTGTACCTAACGAACCAGAGTTTTCTCTACTGTCTGCTTCTGCACATCCTTCAGTACCTAGATCCTCTGGGTCACTGAAGGTACTTTTCTCATCAAGACCTCCCTGATTCCCTGACTTCTGCCATCCAGGGAGAGCACTTATCACCTCCCACGGAATATATTGAAGGATATTCTGACTCTGACTCATAACTTTGTGGTCAGGAATCTCCTGTTTATTCAATGGGACATTATTCTTCTCCACATGTGGAGAGAAGGGAGGAGAGGCGACCTCAACATCCAGCCACCTGAGGTGACCAGGAGTGGCTACCTCTTCCTCCTATGTCTTATGGTCCATCTCAGTGGCCGTATTAGGCTCCATGGGCCCTGTACTGTCAACAACTTCTGACGGGGGAAAGGAGAAGTTCACTCTGCAGTGAGCATAGAAACCCTTGCTCTTCCTTACTTTCACTTCCTCCTCCACTTGAAGAACAAGGAAGCAACACCTCATATGAATATTTCATTACCACCTCATCTAATGATGACAATGCCTCCACCACCTTCCATAGCACATGACATTAAACAATTCCAGAACTTGAAGAAGTGAATTGTGGATGGGCTTCAGAATTCTTGTGAAGAAGTCCAGGGCCGCCTTCATAAACTCCTGAACATTTTACACTTTTCAGCTTATCATGCATGCCTCTCCCAGTTAATGAGACTCTTTGGAGCCAGACAGGACCATCTGGCAGACTCCAGCTGTGGCATCCCCAACTTATAAATGTGCTGACAAGAAATGCATGTCCCAGAGGAGAATTCAGAATTTTTATTTTCACCTCCCTCACTGATTTCCTTGGTTGTGGATGCAGTTAATGAGTGCAGGAGGCAACACAACACAAAAACTACCCCATAAAGTAAAGACCAGAAGAGATCTATACTCCTGCAAATAAGAAAAATATAGCAGGTCTCAAACAGTGTGGAGGTCATGCCCAGCTCATTTTTCTGGTTTCTGTAGACCTCCTGAACCACAAGCTGAGACCGAAGTATTCAAAGAAGAAAACATCTACTACAACCACTATGTCGCAGCCACCAGTGTTGTCCAAGTGTCAATTTTGATAGCTTGGTCAAGAGTCCAAACCACCCATTTCACACAAACCTACTGCTGCACTAACCAACCCTCTTCCTTGCCATTGGATTCTGCCTCTCCCATTTTCAAGGCGCCTGTGAGAGAGTAACATCCAACAAATGGATTTTGAAAGTTGTAACATCTGACTATTCCATCCATTTCACCACTATCTGTCCCTCCCACCCTGTTCCCCATTCCTTTTCAGGGAACTGACAATCAGTTGCTGAATCAGAAGGTTGCCTCTCTCCTACGTGTAGGGGCCATAGAACTAATTTCACTTCAGCACCAGGTAAAAGGGTTCTATTCCAAGTACTTTCTGGTCCCCAAAAAGGATGGGGGATGGAAACCAAATTATATTTTAGACATTTCAACAAATGTGTGAAACAACAGAAATTCAAGATGGTGACCCTTGCAGAAAAGCAGTATATATTCCCTTTCTAGATTCTGAGGATTGGTTTGTGACAAGCTACCTTCAAGACATGTATTTCCATATTGTGATTCACCTCTCTCACAAGAGGTTTTTTCAGTTTACAGTCAATCACAAACACTTTCAATATACTTTCAACCTCTCCTCTGCCCCAAGGGTATTCTCAAAGCTGATGAAAGTCAGAGCCACTCGCCAGTGTCCTCTAGTCATTGTTATCTTCTCTTATCTCAATGAGTGGTTACTCTAGAGCCAATCTGATCAGGATGTCCTATCAACACTACAGATGACATGTTCCTTGTTTCACACTTGAGGTGTCCAGATCAATCTTGTAAAGTCCATTTTGATCCTGGTTCAACAGATAGATTTCATAGGAGCCTCTCCAGTTGCCATGGTAGTCAGGGCTTGCCTACCTGTGGACAGGTTTGTGATTCTGCAGACTCTCTTATTGCAAAGTTTCAGTTAAGGCCTCAAACTTTGGCAAGGAATTGTCTTCAGCTATTGGGCCATATGGCGGCGTGTATCTTTGTGAGCTAGCATGTCACATCCTATCTCCACTGTCTACACAACAAACAAGCACCTCCTCAACAAACAGGTCAGGTTTCTAATCCCCATTGAGTTCTACACTTGTTCACTTAGTGGAAGAACCCATCCAAAGTCTGTTCGGGAATCTCCTTCTTTCAACCTCCTCCAACCACCATTATCTGTTCAGGTATCCCTCTTGGGATGGGGAGCGTATCTTGGTTCTCACATCATCCAAGGCAAGTGTCTTCCCAAGAGAGTTACCTACATGTCAACATTCTGGAGTTGAGGCAGTCAGAAATGCTTACTCCCACTGATCAAAGCCAAATCAGTCAAGATCATCACAGACAATGTGGCCTGCATGTTCTACATCAATCATCAGGGGGAAGCGTGTTCCCCTTCGCTCTATGTCGAAGCAGTGAAGCTCTGAAATTGATGCATTACCAACCATGTAGCTATCTCACTTCTTACCTCCACTGCATACAAAACGTTACTGCCAACCACCTACGCATACACTTTTCTTAGTTACTAGTGGGAGTTGGATTCATTAGTCCTCCAGAGTATATTTCTAACCTAGGGACTTCCAGAGGTGGATCATTTTGACTATACCAACTTGACCAAGACAAGTTTGGTACCTTACCTGATTCAATTCACATCTTGTCTGCTGCTGAGACTTCCTCTTGATTACCACCTATTGTCTCGGGATGCTGGTTGGACACTTCATCCCAATTTGGACATTTTGTGACTTCAGGCATGGTTAGATGATTCTTGGGGTTAGAGATTTCCTGCTCAACAGTGGTATAACAGGTTTTGTTAAATAGCAGAAAAACATCTACTAGAAATACCTTCAGAAATGGAAGAGATTTCACTTACGGTGTATCCATCAGCAAGTGCTTCCTATCTGTTCTTCTCTTTCCACCATTTTGGAATACCTGTTAGAATTAAAAAGATCAGTATGAGTTCTTCCAAGGTTCACTTGGTGACTGTAACAGCTTTTCACTCATCAGTAGAAGGTTTTTTGATGTTTGCTTACCCCATAACCTCAAGATTTCTTAAAGGTCTGATGAGTCTTTATCCATAGGTTAGAGAACCTGCCCCAGTATGGGATTTAAACCTTGTCCTAAATGGCCTTATAACACACTCCTTTGAACCATTAGCTACATGTCTTCTACTCCACTTCTCCATGAAAACACCTTTCGTGGAGTACATCACTTCCACGTGGAGAGTGGGAGAATGAAAGGTTCTAATAGCAAATCCCCCCTTTACAGTATTTTCCAAGGAAAAGGTTTTAAAATGGCCACATCCCAAGTTCCTACCCAAAGTGTCCTCTGAATTTCATCTTAACCAGACCATTCATTTACTATTTCCTCCCAAAACCACATCATTTCAAACAGGAAGCTACTTTCCATTCCTTAAATGTCAGAAGGGTGTTAGATATTTTATCTAGACTGGACCAAGCCATTTTGAAAGTCTCCCAGACTGTTTTGATTTAGGACAGATCTAAAAGTTCCTTTATCTCCACGAAAAGGCTCTTAAGGTGAATCTCTGGATGTATTATTTCACTTTATGACTCCACCAAGATCTAATGAACTATGTTAGTCCATTCTACCATGTCACAGTCCACATCTATGACATTACTCAAGGATGTTACAGTTGCTAACATTTTCAGAGCTGCAACTAGGGCTTCAGTACATATTTTCCTCAAGAACAATGCTTTGGTTCATATCTCTAGGTCAGATGTGGCAGTTGGCAGTGCAGTTCTGTCTTCAGTGTTGGAGTCTCCTCTGAAGCTTCCACCATCCTGTTGGGATACTGTTTGGGAGTTACCTGAAATAGAGCACCCATACAGATATTACTTGAAGAAAGAAAGGTTACTCACCTTATGCATTAACTGGAGTTCTTTGAGATGTGTTTCGCTGTGGGTGCTTCACTATCTTCCCTAGTTCCCTTCTGTTTCGGAGTTGCCCTGGTGGGACTTTGTGGTAGCGAAGGAACTGAGGACAGTTTGCCTGTTCAGCCCTGTGTATTGTCACTGTGGGGCACGAGGATGTGTGGGACACATATGCGGGCTGAACAGGCACCACTACTGATAATCTTTTATCAAAGGTGCCATCTGACATGAAGCACTCATAGGGGGACACATCTTGAAGAACTCCAGTTACTGTACGAGATGAATAATCGCTCCTTCTGGTGTCCACAATTTTTTCCTGAAAGTTTGGTTTTTTTGACTTTTTTAAAGGATTTTGAAAAACTGGAGAGAGTGCACCAAAAAGCCACAAAAATTATTTGAGGGCTGGACAAAAATCCTTACAGTCAGAGACTTAATGAGTTCAGTCTGTTTAATTTATCAAAAAGAAGAGAGGTGACTTGACTAGCGTACCTTTATGGGAGAAAATAATGGGTACTAAAGGAGTCTTTCATTTAGCAGACAAAGGCATAACAAGCAGCAGTGGCTGGAAGCAGACACCAGATCATAGAATCATAGAATATGAAGGTTGGAAGAGACCTCAGGAGGACATCTAGTCCAACCCCCTGCTCAAACAGGACAAATCCCCAACTAAATCCCCAACAGATAAATTCATATTTAAAAAATCGGGACAAATTTTTAATAGGGTGATTAGCCATTGGAACAAACTGCCAAAGGTCATGGTGGATTCTCTATCAGTGTCAATTTTTAAATCGAGATTGGATGTTTTTCTAAAAGTTATGCTCTAGGAATTATTTTGGGAAAGTTCTAGGGCCTGCATCACATAGATCAGACTTTATGATCCCAGTGGTCACTGCTGGCCACTGCTGGCCACAGGGATAACTGGTTGAAATTGAATGGCCTGTGATACACAGGAGGTCAGATTAGACCATAAGGGACAATTAGATGATCTAAACTTCATGAATTTATAACATCTGTAGTGCAACAAATCTTGTTAGTAGACACAGGAGGCACTCCATGGTCTTGCTCAATACACTACTGTGGGAGAAGTGCAGGATAGTGACTGGTGGTTGGTAGATTACATTGTCAATCATTTAAGGGGTCAGAGACGTATGTGTGTGTGTGTATGTATGTATGTTTGTATGTAGATTGGTGGTATACAGGGACATATTATTATTGGATAATAGATTTGTGTTTAGATTAGAGTTATTTGTTAAATTTATTCATTAACTTGCAGCCAGCAGTATTAACCCACAAATATCTCAAGTATTTTATTTGTACCAGCTCAGGGGCTGGGGCAATGACTAATGCAGCGTTACTGACTTTGATTATAGCATAAGCCTGGAAACAGTGTTCATGAACACATTGCTGGTGCTTCAGAGCCAGTAAATGGTGTGTTTTGTAGGGCACATAAAGATATTTTTCAATTGTTCTAATTCCAAACCTTCCCTCCTCCTTCCAAAAATATGTTGGTCATATTATAGCAAACCTCAGCAATGCCCCTTCAAGCAAACAGGAACAATCACACTTCGAAATCTCAATATGCTCCATGACATGAAGTGGATATTGAAACAAAATCATTCCTTTTAATAGCAAATGTACTATTTTAAAATATCAGTACAGACCTATGATAATGAAAACTGCCTTCTAGTAATAGCAATTTATAGCATTTTTATTATGGAAAATTTCGGAGTTAATTTTTTATTGCATATTTGAATATTTGAATCAAAACTGTAACCAGTCAACTTTTCATTGTACTTCAAGATATTACTGTAGCTGCAAATATGGTACAGAAGAAATTGTGGTGCTGATGATGCTAAGGAATTAAGTTGTTTAGAACAAAACAATAGGAGTAATTTTTTTAAAGAAAATGAAAAGACCAGCTTGTTTAATAACCAGTGCAGTCTGTTTAAATGGTTTGTTTTCACAGAAAAAAATTGCAACACAGAAATACAGAAAATTAACAGAAAAAAAGAAAATAGACATTTCTTATTTTTAAATAGATTTAGCAAATACTACATGAGCTCCCATTCTCTTTTATCTGTAATGTAATAGCAATATATCTGCTGATCTGTACTCAGATTTCCCAAGCTGATCTTGTGCTGAGACTTTGTCATTAATCTCAAATCATTTATCCTGAGTTATATTTGTACAAATATGAAAAAAAGAGAATGTGTGATGTTTTATGAAATGAATTAAGTTTATCAGGGCCTGGATCCACCAAAGTTTGAGCCACACATTCCACAGAGACATTTGCTCTGAACATCTCTTCTTCTCTCAGGTGATCCCTGTACTGTGTAACAACAGGCAGTAGCTTATTCTGCCAGTGATGACACTACAGTTAGCAACCTGCTGCATCACAGTCAGTGAGGAGAGAGCAATACCAGCTGGAAAATTGGCTATAGTAGAGAATCAGCTATATATTAACAGCCCTGAACAAAGCATCCCTTCTGTATTCCAGTACTAGCAGACAGTAACAGAACCCAAAGTTTTTGAGCCGTGCATTTCTCTGGATCCAGGGATCTACACATATTGGGATTCAGGGCCTCAGCCTGCAGATCCATGGCACTAGCTTTAGTCTGCCATTGAGTAAATTCACTGGTTTACAAGAAAATAGATGATGGAATACATCTTTCTTTTCTTCTATGGAAATGTGTTCCTTTTCACCAGAACAACTCACAACCTTTATGATGTGCTTTTGTCACTTGGATTATCTTCAGTCTTTGCTGTAATATTTTTCCTTTTATATTAACTGAATATTTTCTGTCCTTTTTAGGGTCCTCCAGGGGGTGGAGGGCCACCAGGAACACCCATCATGCCTAGTCCTGCAGGTATCCAAATCTAATCAGAAAATTTAAAGACAATGTAAATAACATTCGGGGCGGCGGGGGTAGGTAATATACAGATTCTATATTGCAGTTCTTCCTGTGCCCATTTGCTACCAGTGCAGACAAATGGACAGATCCACCTTATATATATTTCAGCAAGCAACAGCCAATGAAAACCTCTCACTTTTGCACTCTTCTTCTGTCTCCCTTCCTCCATCCCTCCTCATACTTCCTCCTGCTTTGCTGGAGAGGGGCAGTATGGTTGGTAATTTGATTTTACTGGCTTCATCCAGGGCTCTCAAGGCCATTTTTTCTGGTCTCCATTAGCAACCTGAAGGAAAAAGAGAGAAAACAGAATGTACATTGTTTCTGCTAGTGTTCAAGTGCATATTTGCCAGCAACTTTTATGTATCCTGTGAGACTGTCCCTAGAGTATCCAGCTGGGGGACGCTTCAAGTGGGAGTTTAAAGGGATGTCCAATAGCTTCAGCTCAGCCAGCTAGCTCTGCATTAAGAAGAGTGGCAAGTGTTTCCCTGCATCAAGGTTCTCCAGCGTTCCTGACATGAACAAAGAATCAGAAGAAGTTGTGGAGGGTGGACATACACAAGACTTCCTCTCCTCCCATGGATAGCATCAGGGATCTGGTAAGCAGGAAGTGTTTGCCTCTGATCTGGTGTTTCGACTTAACCGATCTTCACTAGATCAATCTAGGACTTCTGGGAATCTTCCACTCCTAAGAAGCACATCTCTTTCTCATCCTCCTTTCATCAACCAATCATTGATCACCACTTCTAGAGACTTTTCCATCTCTGAGACACCTTACGTCTTCAGACTCACATATTCCTACCTCCCTGCCATCATTACGTTCATGAAGGATAGGGAAGTCCTTTTTAAGAGCCAGAAGCAGAGCTTCCCTACCCTTCCCTGGAAGTTTTCCTATACTGAATGAAAAACCTCATTAAAGATGTGGCTAGAATTTTTAAAACACAACCTGTGAGAGAAAAAAAGAAAGACTCCTTTCCTGTTCAATACTTAAGAAGACGACTAATATGTGCTGGCAGACAAATACTCAATTTAATGTAAAAACAACCTCCTCAAATAGCATGTATGTCTGAAAACATTCAACACAGCAGTAAATTGCCAGTGCCATATGTAAGTGGCTAATGTGGAGTATGGACAAGCCTTTTGTTTTGATGGAGGAAAGAGAAGCTGTGGAGTAAAAATATTCAAGTAACAGCCACCAGGAAAGCTACCAAGGGAACTAATCTCTGAAAACAAAACCCTCCAACTGTTAGTGTCCCAGTGGGCCAAACCACTGATATGTGTTTAAGACAATAACTAATAAAAATAGAGCCATGATTCCTTGAGGAGAGCCATGTTGTCTGTTTTCAGAAGGACCTGGTGTTTGAAAAACTTGTTTGTCAATGGCAACAGAAGAAGCCAAATAGGATTTTTTTTCAATCTCTCTCTCTCTCTCTCTCTCTGTCTCAGAGAGAGATATTTTATGCCAGTCTGAATGCTTGGGTCTAGCTCAGGGTTTGTCAAACAGAGGTCGCCCTGTTTCCCCAGTTGTGTAGGGAAAGCCCCTGGCAAGCCGGGCCGGTGTGTTTACCTGCCCCATCCGCAGGTCCAGCCAATCACGGCCCCCGCTTCCAGCAGCTCCCATTGGCCTGGAGCAGCGATCCGCGGCCAGTGGGAGCCGCGATCAGCTGGACCTATGGACGGGGCTGGTAAACACATCGGCCCGGCCCACCAGGGGCTTTCCCTACACAACCAGCGACCCCTGTTTGAGAAACCCTGGTCTAGTTCCTTTCTTGGGATGGATGGAGGAGACAGTACACTAGAATCTTTGTAGTGATATTCCATGCATATAATGGGTTTATTATCTCACCAATATTAGTTAATGCTTAGAAAATTGTACCAATTTCTTGAAGGAAATATACGTTGGGCTTGATTTTAACCCTTTGGAGCAGGTGTCACACTTTCTAGCTTTAGCCAAGGATGCATTCCTAATTCCTAGGCATTTCAGTAAGGCATGTGCTTTTCCTCCTTTCACCTTTCTATATAAATAGATGTAATTCTGTTTCAAAGGGCATGCACAGGGTCTCCCATTGCCCCCACTTTGTCTCAGAAAATGGTGAACTATCTGTTCTCCATTAAGCTCAAAGCTCTCTGAGTCTTTTTTACATTGTCTATAGGGCAAAGAAAAGGGAGATTTTGTGGAGGAATTGTGGAATGCAGCTACTGAGCTGTCTCTCTGCTCTTTCTACAAACATCATAGATGTGATGTAATTCCATTGTTGGATGTGTCCTTTTGCAGATGTGTTCATCACTTGCCCCGACCAAATGTTCTCAACTGCTATTTTCTTGGGGAAATGGTCTCCTATGTTGTCTCTCTGGCTACAGTCCTTTTTTGCCTTCTCCGCAAAATGTCTATGAGAAATGCTTACAACTGGTGGCAAGCCATGGTTCAAAACCAAGAATTTCTTACCTACTAATTATTTTCTGGGCCCTGGCTTCTACTCAACCCTTAGTTCAGTCAAATAGTTCCATAGGTTTCATTAAATTGTCCTGTTAGTTAAAATCGAGATTTTAACTTTGGAAGTTTTCAAGCCTTAGGGAGAGAGAACGAGACAGTCTTTAGCTGGCTGGCAGGCATGAAAATTAGAGCTTTTCGTTGGGTGCTACTAACCTGAAATCTGCATAAGCAGGCGCTACCCATTGATTAGCACTGGTGGAAACTAGAGCATAAAAGTATTTAGTAAGTGAGAAATTCTCCTTTCACAGAGACTGCAGAAAGTTAGTAAAGTAATCTGGAGGTTTTAGAAAAAGTGTTTTAGGAACTAAGTGGTTACAAATTTTTGAAGATTTATAGACATGTTAACAATAATGCATAAACTCAGTCTAGAAGTAGTCACAGAAGCCATTTAGGGAGCATTGCAATTATTTCTTTTCATAACTCTGCCATTTGGCTAAGAATAGAGATGCAATGAAATCTTCCACTATGTTGTCACTGTGTAACGTTGGCTCAGACATAGGATAAATATCAACAAAATGATAGAAAGTGTAGTAGGTGAGCAGTTTTATCTCAAATCACATCTTGGTAATTAAAATAATATTTGTTTCAGATTCAACTAACTCTGGAGATAACATGTACACTTTAATGAATGCAGTACCACCTGGACCCAACAGATCTAATGTAAATATGAACCTATCATGTATTTTTCTGCACTGTGAGCCATGAATCATGTATTGATTCATGCACTGAATCACCAGACCTTCACTTTATCTGAATCATGCTTATCTTTCCCATTTTGAGTGGGTACACATCACTTGCTTCCCATTGTCAAAACTCATATTTTTCTGCATCTATAATGTCTCTGAAATATTTCAAATCAGTGTTGTGGCACATACACAACAGTCCTTTAGCACCTTGAATACACTGAAATTTGTGCATGTAAAAAATTTAAATGGTGCATGTAAATCTGTTAGGTAGATAACACTAAATTTGTCATCCTGGGTATGCTGTTCTGGTCACAGTAGTATACCCTATCAGCTACTATTAATATGTGCAGAACTTAAACTTCAATTACAAAAATATATTTCTGCTTAATAATGCCAGAAAAACTTCTGAATGTGACCCAGTCAATTATTTATTACCAATTCTATAGATGGTTAAAATCAATAGCTTTCTCAAGGGTAAGATCTGCCTTGTTCATTTGAGTAGTGTTAAATATGAAGCTTAATGACAACCATTAAATATTAACTATGACATCACTGATTATTTTACATCCAACCATTCTGGAAGTGATGAAAAGTTGGATTTTTAGAAGGAACTTTCTTCTGTTTCTACCCTTGCCCTCAATTTAGACATCATTTATGCATGCGGACCATGTAGTTAGAGGTCCATTTGAAAAAAGGCCACAGGAACTCAAGTAATGGTTTAATTGTAGTGCATTTATTGAAATTCATTTCATGTTTATCTAGAAGTGCAGTAAATATCTGTGTTCTCAATTTGAAGACCGAGGTTTAATGATAAACCATGAAATCCAAATGCTGAACTGGCAGATCTTTATATTGTTGCAGTGGTAATGCGCTGTAATCTGCTGTGATGCTCAGCACAGGTAGGGTGAGATTTCCAAAAGTGGTCCATACTGGCCTAACTCTGCTCTCATTGAAGTCAATAGTGAAACTCCCATTAACTTCAACAGGAGAAGATTTTAATAATTACTGAGCACTTTTGAAAGTCCCAACCATAGTACTTTAGTAGGACATAAGCGGTACATAGGCCATGGGCTAACTCTCTGCACAGACATGAATTCTCCAGCAGTGCAGAACTGCTGGTAACTGAGGTATAGGCTGGAAAAAAAGAAGTGAAAACAATGTAAATGAAAATCACATAAAAATAATCCACTTAGAGATAGACTATGCAGTTCAGTTTCTCCATTTCTATTTTTGTGCTTATTACTGTGTTTTTATTAAATTATCTGCAATATATTAATACATTAATATCAATTTTAATATATTATCATAATCCTTTTACAGTTTCCAATGGGCCCAGGGTCAGATGGACCTATGGGTGGATTGGGTGGAATGGAATCACATCATATGAATGGGTCTTTAGGTAAGGATAACAAATCTAGTGAATACTGATTTTAGAACTGTTTTTTATGAGTAACTACACAATAACCACAGCTCTAAATAGTGTGGGCAATTGTACACCTCTACTCTGATATAATGTGACCCGATATAACATGAATTTGGATATAATGCGGTAAAGCAGTGCTCCGGGGGGGAGGCGGGGGGGGGCAGTGCTGCACACTCTGGTGGATCAAAGCAAGTTCGATATAACGTGGTTTCACCTATAACACAGTATGATTTTTTGGCTCCTGAGGACAGTGTTATATTGGGGTAGAGATGTATATAAAGTCATTTGAAAATTAGAAATACTGTGTCAACATCAATCAGAAGTTCAAAAATGTTTTATGTAATCTTATTTATCTGGTCTAATAAAGTATCACTTAATAAATATTGTATATTAACAGAATATAATTTTTAAACCTGTTCTATAGTACACTATGTTAAACTAATGAGGAAGATGACAAAAGCTTTCTCCTCCTCAATATTTCCCCAGTCCCCCACAAAAACACAAGTAATTGGATGATGTCTTTATCACAAATTGGTGCAGGTGCTTACATGTTTGTATATTTATATATCATATAAATAATATATGGAGACAATATACCACATCTATTGATATCTATGTATTAAATTGTGAAACCAAATGGTAAATTATATTGATCGTGCAGTTTTAACTGTCTCACTTGCACTCTACCCATTCATCCAACCTCCTAAGCATCACTTTTAATAGCTCATCCCCATGAAACAGCTTCAAATAGCTTCCATTTTTCATCAACCTGTCAGAGAAATGTTTGGAATGTTTTCTTCTTTCTCCCCAAATGTGAACTGTCCTGCAAAATTACACCTGACATTACAGATATGATATTTTTATGTATAGAAAAGCCATGTTAGGTAACTTTTAGAGGTCATTTAATATGTATTAGCTATATTTTTCTTTGTATAATATCAGTCTGGCCCAATGAACACATTATAAAAGCTACGCAGGTAAGAAGTGAAGAAGAAATGGAAACAGTGTAGATTGCAGGGCATTGCAAGCTGCAGACATGGAAATCCTACAAAGCTCCAGGAAGCTGTTCAGTCATCGATAGGCCTGAGGAGCCACGGACTCTGTGTAGATTATAATTTCTGAAAAGTAGTGATATCTGGGGGAGTTAGGAGCCTTGTCTAATTATACAAAATGTGCAGTTGTTCAGCCCTACCCTTCCTGACAGATTTTCTGCCCTGCACTTCAGGTTATGCCAGAAGAAGTTAGCATAGTTCAGACCTGAATCTAAACCAGAAACTGAAGATTGTTAGACAAGATGCATGGAAGAATGAGAATGAGGAGGAGAGTGGAGAAAGCTATGGTAAAATGAGAAAATTGGATTTTAAGCTAAGGAAAGAATGCACCAAAACCTCTCTTAGCAGATTGATCCTGAGGTATTAAAATTCAAAAATAACAAATTCCTAGTAGTCTTTATGGAGGATGTCTCTGAACTTCCAAGATTACTTTGAATAAGGCTATCTTGTGATTTTGCAGCAGACCTTTTATGAATATTTTTTGTAAAATGGCTTCATTTTTTAATTAAAAATAATGCACATTATTTCCAAGTCAATTAAAAACTCTTTTTTGAACTTCATCACAAACTTTTGCTGTAATATATTGTAGCCTGACAATAACTTTTTAGTTATGATATTAATTACAACTGAAGTGACAGTGGAAGAACTTTATGTGCACTAAGCATATGGTTAGTATTTTCATCAGTAAACATGATTGCATATAGTCAGTGTTTAACAAATTATGACAGATTTTCTGCTATAATTTTTTTAACATACAACAATAGTTCTTTTAGAGACTCTTCGATGGCTACAGTGCACTAAAAATTGTGGTTATTTTTTCCATCAGGAGCATTAGCTGTCTATAGATATGTTTACATTTTCCTCTAGTTACAACTGTGTTAATTTTGGGCTGCTACTTAGGCACCGCCATGGGAGAGGAGGAATGCAGAGCTGCACCTCCCAGGGGAGCTCCTTGAGCTTCCCAGCGTGTAAGGGTAGTGTACAGGCTGCCCCATCCTAAAGAATGCCAACGCAGAACGCTGTAGAGTCCATTGCTGTGACCTGTCGTCCTCCCTACCACTTTGCAGTGAGGTGTATACCTGGGGCCACACAGGGAAAGCAGTGCCTGCCTTGCCCCTGAGCACAGGGACTGTGATTGCCTTTGGCAGAGAAGAGGCATCTTCCCACACAAACTGCAGGCACAACCATGCAAGAAAACCCTAACAGACTACTATAATGACTGAAGAATTTTCCTGAGACTAGTGGGAAGGGAAGAACTCAAACATAATTAACTATATGTTAGCCCATTGCTGTTATACTATCTTTTCAAAGTGCAGAAAATGATAAACTCTTAGAGAATGCAGTTCAAAACTAATCTAAATGATTATTTATTTATTTGTTTTAATTTAAGGTTCAGGAGACATGGACAGTATTTCCAAAGTGAGTATGTAATAAAATAAATTTTAATTTTAGCATTATATTTTACTGTATTTAAATATCACTTAATTTTGGTAGTTAAAACATTTTTTTACATTTCTGATTGCAAATTAAATGTGCATTATGGGCCTTTCAGCTCTTTCAGGCAGAATCAGTATTAGTTGGAAGGTTAAAAGTAATCTTTATAGTCAATAGGGACTATTAAACCAATTCATTTATATATTTCCCTGAACATAATAATGGTCATTACTGCGTGTGATTAATGTATATCCAAGTTATAAACTAATTAATTATGTTACATTGTTGCATATTGGTAAAACAAATGAATACAGTTTTAATAACCAAACTTAGTTAAATGTGGGAAGACAGAAATGTGGAAATTTGTGATAAGGATATTATTTTTATGCTTTGTGTCATAGCTTTTCTCACGTTTAGAAGACAATGCTAATATCCTTAATTACCACTCCAGTTCCCTAAAAACGAAATTAAAATGTAATGACAAGAAACTGTGTATTTTGAGCATAGAAACAGTTTATCAGTATTTGAAATATGAATGTTCAACCTACAAAAATAATATTGTATTTGAATGCACAATATTTTCTGTAAAAATTTGTTAACTCTGAGGTTATTAATTTAAGGGTTGATTTAAATGAGGAATTGATGAGTGAAGGTATTAGAATTAGGCCCATATAAAATATTCTGTGCTGCTTCTTCGACATGTACAGATATAACTGGTTAAAAACTAATCATTCTTCTTCGAGTGCTTGCTCATATTCATTCCAAGTAGGTGTGCGCGCGCCACGTGCACGTTCGTCGGAAGAATTTTCCCCTAGCACATCCTCAGAACGACCCGGGTGGTCACGGCAGCGCACCCCATGGCGTGAGTCGCCTTTGCGGCACGCACTATATGACCTCCTGCTGACTCCTGCCGTCCTCGTGTATTCTTCTTAACACGCCGTGTCGGTCAGGTTGGAAACTGACAGTGGAGTGGCCGGCTTTAAAGCTGACTTCCACATCCCTTAGCGTTCACACCGTTCTACATAGTTCTTAGTTAGTTAGTGTTGTTGGTAGTTGTAATAGTTATCTTTCTGACGAGTTACAAATTAAATGTCGGTAAAACGTAGTTGTATATCAGTTAGTGGCTGAGGTATACCCTGCCTCGCCGCCCGGGACCCAGGCTCAATGCCCGGTCCCCACCGGCTTCAACGTGCTCGGCCTGTCTGTCGGCCGATGCCCACGGAGACCCAGATGTTAGAGCCTCACAGCTGCTGGGGAATCCCATCCCTGAACAGAGAAGTGCCGACATCTGCCACACTCCTTCAAACCGCGGACAAAAAGAGCGGGATTCACCGTTTAAAGCAGCTCCATCATGAGGCCGAGCCACTGACTCAAGGCAGTTCCGGCACGCGACCGCACCGCACCTGGCACGATGAGGAACCGAGAGAACACCACCCGTCGCTCGCGGACGCACCGAGGAGACCACGCGGCTTACCGCACAGCAGCACGAGCGCGGCCACCCTAAGTAACTCGATCTGAAGCAGCAGACCACAGTGCGCGAGCTCGCTTATCAACCTCGGCCGAGGTAGAAAGTGCGAAGGCTCCTTGCGTGCTGCGGCCTTCGAGAAAAACCTGGACGAAATCGCTGCTATCCAGGAAAAGTCGATGCCCGGCCATGCACACCATATTGGTTCCCCGAGACAGCACGGTGCTTACCAGTACCGTCGCCCTCCGAGGCCCGGGCAAGGGCCGATCGAGTCCTGTAGAGACCGGCTATGCTGATATAGCTCTCACCCCGGCACGTGCACGTGGTCGATGCTCCGGCCGACAGCAGTAGCTCAACATTCAGCGAACGGCGAACAGAGCGGGACCTGATACGCGCTCAACTGAGCTCTCCTGTTAGCCCTCGTCCGCACCCGGCCGTGCCGGGCTGATTCCCTCTATGTGGTAAAGCACCACGATTGCTACCGCCTCCATTCTGGGAGCAACTGCGATCAGGCGCGCGATCCCAATCGGAATCTCGGTACCGATTCGTGTCTCACCGCATGGTTATCGCCATCCGCAAACGACGCAAAGCTCTGCAGTGCACCGTCACACCAGAGATCCTACTTACTGGCAGCGGTCGTACACTCAGGCCCGCCGGACACCGTCACAGGTCCCGACTCAAACAGACGACGCTACAGCACGTCGCTCTACGTTCCAGACACCCTTCCGGCTCCTCGCGACCAGACAGCGTGCTCTATGGGGATGTGGGCCAAGATCCGGACCAGCCCCAGCAGTGGTCCTTCTGGACGCCTGGGCGTACCATCAAGCCCAAGGCGATCCTTTCCCGCCGGCGAGATCTGCTGGTGCAGCTCGAGTGCCAGAGGCCACCATCAGCGTTCCTCCTCCGGCAACCGATGTTGCCGAGTCACAGGACCCAGAGGCACCCCTCGAACCGAGCCATGCTCTGGATCAACAACCTGCAGGGGAGCCCCGGTCCCCGGTCTTTCCTCCTCCTCCTCCCAGATGAGGCAGTGGCGGGCACTTCGACCTCTGGCCCGCCCCTATTGACCTTCGCGCTCATCAAGATTTGCTCCGCAGAGTGGCTTTGAGCATTAATCTACAAGCGGAGGAGGTGCCGGAAGTTGAGGATCCTGTAGTGGACATTCTCTCATCCGATGCACCAACGAGGGTCGCCTGCCCTTCATACGAACTATTCAGGCCAAAGCGGAGTCTATTTGGCAGGCCCCAGCATCGATCCTCCGACGGCCAGAGGCGTGGAGAGAAAGTACATGGTACCCTCCAAGGGTACGACTACCTGTACACCCATCCTCCTCCATGCTCTGGTCGTCCAATCCGTGAATGAGAGGGAGCGTCATGGCCAACCAGCCCCGCCCCAAATCGCGTGAGGCTAAACGTATGGACCTGCTGGGCCGTAAGATTTTACTCCGCTGGGGGTCTCCAGTTACGTGTCGCAAACCAACAAGCGCTGCTAGGCAGATATGATTTTAATACCTGGCAGACCATGGACAAGTTTACTGAACTGGTCCCGGTAGACTCCCGCCCTGAGTTCAAAAGTCTCGTGGAAGAGGCAAGAAGATCTCAAGGACAGCCTTACAGGCTGCGCTCGACGCCGCAGACCAGCAGCTAGAACCATCGCGTCGGGCGTTTTACCATGAGACGGATTTCCTGGTTGCAAGTGTCCGGCTTACCTCCGAGCTGCAGCATACCATACAAGACCTCCCTTTTGAAGGGCAGGGCCTCTTCTCAGAGAAGACGGACCCAAGGCTGCAAAGCCTTAAAGATAACCGCATAATAATGCGCTCCCTGGGCATGCACACACCGCAGACCCAGCGGAGGTCCTTTCGACAGCAACCTCAGCGCCCTTATCCCCACCACGCCCCCGCCAAGACTTCAACAGACGGCGGGGACGGGTGAACCGACGACGCCAGTCCGGTTCCCAAGGGGGGCAAAACAACGGTACCGCCAAACCACCGGCGGGACCGAAGCAAAACTTTTGAAGGTGCGCCAGAGAGCAGAGCACCAGTCCCTTTCCCGACTCCTCTTCTTTTTTTCCAACCGTCTTTCTCCCTTCCTCCCGGCGTGGACCGGATAACCTCAGAGACCAATGGGTCTTGCGCACGGTGGAGTTGGTTACCATCTCTCCAGTTTATTTCGCCTCCACCCTCCCACCCACCCTGCCCGTCCCTCTTCAGGGACCCCTCTCACGAGCACCTCCTCTGGCAGGAGGTCCTCACGCTTCTCGAACTCGGAGCGATAGAAGAGGTGCCTCACGACCTCAGAGGCCGAGAGGTTTTACTCCCGCTATTTTTTAATCCCCAAGTCGAAAGGAGGTCTCCGTCCCATCCTAGACCTCCGCGGACTCAACGCCTTCGTAAGGAAGTTACGATTCCGCATGGTATCCCTTGGGGTCCATCATCCCTTCCTTGGATCCGGGAGACTGGTTCGCTGCTCTCCGACATGAAAGGACGCGTACTTTCATGTTTCGATCTACCCGCCTCACAGACGCTTTCCTCCGCTTTCTGGTGCGGGACCGGCACTTTTCAATTCACGGTCCTACCATTTGGCCTGTCCTCTGCCCACGGTGTCTTCACGAAATGTATGGCAGTAGTGGCCGCTTGCCTCCGTCGCCAGGGGATATGTGTCTTCCCTTACCTGGACGACTGGCTGGTTCGCGCGTCCTCCCAGGCTCAGGTCGCCGCGCACATGACAATCATCAGGGACCTGTTCGAATCTCTAGGGCTCCTGATAAATTTCGACAAGTCCATCCTCGTACCATCCCAGAGGATAGAATTCATCGGGCGTCTTGACTCTATGGTCGCGACAGCCTCACTTCCACCCAGCCGTTTCCAGGCACTACTCACTATCATAGACAGCCTGCTAGCCTTCCCACGACCTCGGCCAGGGTCTGTCTCAGCCTCTTAGGCCACATGGCGGCGTGTACTTTTGTAACAAGTATGCCAAACTCCGCCTGGCGCCCACTGCAGATATGGTTAGCTTCGGTTTACCGTCCACGCAGGGACAGCATGGACATCGTTGTCACACTCACAGAAAGCGTCCTACACTCTCCGATCGGTGGCGAAATCCCGCCCCTGGTGTGTGCGGGGTTATGCGTTTCACCCCAGGACAGCCGTCCCATTTCCTTAACAACGGACGCATCCTCTCTGGGCTGGGGAGCTCACATGGGGTCTCGTCGAACACAGGGCCTCTGGTCTCTCGGGAGCTGTCGCTGCACATAAACATCAGGGAGCTGAGGCCGTCCGCCTCGCCTGCCAGGCTTTTCTTCCTCACCTGCGAGGCCGTTCTGTCTTAGTGCTCACGGACAACACCACCGCGATGCACTATATAAACAAGCAGGGGGGACGCGCTCTCTCCCTCTTTGTCAGGAGGCGATAACGCTGTGGGAAGTTTGTGTAACCCACGGCATCGATCTGGAAGCCTCTTTTCTTCCAGGAGTCCAGAACGTGGTTGGCAGACCGGCTCAGCAGGTCCTTTCTAGCCCACGAGTGGTCTCTTCGTCCGGACATAGTCCATTCTCTTTCCAGCGGTGGGGATTTCCCCGAATCGACCTCTTCGCGTCCCGCACCAACCGGAAGTGCACCCTGTTCTGCTCCTTCCGCGGTCTCGACCGCGGCTCTCTGTCGGACGCGTTCCTCCTACCTTGGTCGACCCACCTCCTCTATGCCTTCCCGCCGTTTCCCTTGGTGCACAAAGTCCTCGTAAGCTACGCAGGACAAGGCCCGACTAATTCTCATCGCCCCAGCGTGGCCTCGCCAACACTGGTACCCCACGCTGTTGGACCTGTCCATAGCCAGTCCGGTTCCCCTGCCGGTCCATCCGGACTTGATATCACAAGACCACGGCAGGCTTCTCCACCCGACCTCCGGTCCCTCCACCTGACTGCGTGGCTCCTGGCTGGCTGAGCTCTGCAGAGCTGCGCTGTTCCACCCCAGTGCAGCAAGTGCTCTTGGGGAAGTAGGAAACCTGCAACCAGGGGCTACCTACCTGGCAAAATGGAAGAGGTTTTCCTGCTGGTGTCAATCACGAGGACTGTCACCAGCTCAGGTTCCATCCAAGTGCTACTGGAATATCTATTGGCACCTTAAACAACAAGCTCGCGCTCTCATCCCTCCGCGTCCACCTAGCGGCCATTTCCTCCTTCCATCAGGAGAAGGCTCTTCCTCCGCCTTCTCTCACCCTATGGTCTCGAGGTTCCTCAAGGGCCTGGAGCGCCTGTATCCCCAGGCGCTATCCCGCCCCCTCCTGGGACCTCAATTGGTTCTCTCGAAACTATGGCCCCTCCTTTCGAACCTTGGCAACCTGCTTCTCCTGTACCTATCGTGGAAGGTGGCGTTCTTGTGGCCATTACATCGCCAGGAGAGTCTCAAGCTTCGCGCTCGGTGGGCGACGCACATACACGATATTCCATAAAGACAAGGTGCACTCCGTCGCACCGGCCTTTCTGCCCAAGGTGGTCCCCATTCCGACCTAAACCAGGACATTTCCTTCCAGTGTTTTACCCAAACCTCATGCGTCTCGCAGAGGCAGAGCTTGCATTCACGATCGTCGTGTTGTCGGCCGGCCTTGGCGTGTTTACATTGACCGCACCGACCCTTCCGAAAGACTCCCAACTATTCGTTGCCGTCGCAGACAGGATGAAGGGTCACCTGTCTCATCGCAAACAATATTCATCCTGTGGTGACGGCCTGCATCAAAACATGCTATGCCTTGGCTCACACTTCTCCAGGGCGAGTTACCGTCATTCCACGAGAGCGCAAGCGTCCTCGATTGCCTTCCTCACCCGTGTGCCTATACAAGACATATGTCGTGCAGCCACGTGGTCGTCAGTGCACACTTTTCTTGCCCATTAACGCCTTGGTGCAGCTGTCCCGGGACGATGCGGCTCTTGGCTTGGCTGTTCTGTATTCAACAGTCTCCAACTCCGACCCCACCGCCTAGGTAAGGGCTTGGGATTCACCTACTTGGAATGAATATGAGCAAGCACTCGAAAGAAGAAAAGACGTTACTCACCTTGTAACTGTTGTTTTCTTGAGATGTGTTGCTCATATTCATTCACACCCGCCCTCCTTCCCACTGTCGGAGTAGCCGGCAAGAAGGAACTGAGGAGCGCCGGGTCGGGAGGGCATATACGGTGCCGCAAAGGGCCACGCAGGGGGCGCCTGGCGACCCGCCGGGTGTTGCTAGGGAAAATTCTTCGACGAAACGTGCACGTGGCGCGCGCACACCTACTTGGAATGAATATGAGCAACACATCTCCTAGAACAACAGTTACAAAGGTGAGTAACCGTCTTTTCTACACTTTTGTGGTTTTGATCTATAAAGATAGAAATTAATTAAAGAATTGTTTCATTCCAAATTTTATGACTTGTTTTTATTCATTTGAATGCTAGAATGAAATTCTTAGCCATCTCTCAAAAGAATGAAGTGAGTTTCTTTTGAGAGAGCATACATGTTTTAAATTGAGATTTTGAGCTCACTAAATATGGTTTTAGGATATGATTTCAAGATATGGTGTCATTATTCTGTCATGAAAATCCTAGCTTTTCCTTTTAGCAGAGCATCGGAAGATGATGCAGCAATCTGTGTTACCTGTCCAAGAGGCCCAGAGCTATGTAAAAAGTGTTTGGAGTCAAACCTGAAAGCATGTATAACTCACCTGGTTTCATTACAAACTCAACACCCTGAGCTGTTTCATCGAAAGATTCACTCTTGTTCACGAACCTTTTGAGTGAGTTTGGGCCAATGTATGGACTTTAACTAAGTCCCATGGAATTTACAGTATGACGCAAAATTAGATGACATCTGGTGGTTTTAACTTAATGTCACTGAGACAGGCAAGTTTCCATGTTACCGAAGTTATCACAGAAATTGTGGAATTCAAGTGTGCAGTTGCACACATTTTTGCATTTGTTTCTAGTTCCTCAAGCACAGTGAGTTCTGCTTGACCCGAGACCTGAATGGAATAAAAAAGCATCTTAGTGAGGCTGATCATCTTATGCATGAGGTTTAGAAAATTAGCCCAGACTTGCTAGAATACATTTTACGTCAGATCAGTTCATTGTTACAGTGTAGAAAAGGTTATGATTGACTGACTGAGTGGCAAAGTATAAAGTGTTTGAGGTGGAGGTGAGGTAGAGGAAACAAGAGAACTGCAATTGTGCATATAAGAGAGGCACTAATAACTAGGGCTGTCGATTAATCGCAGTTAACTCACGCAATTAAAAAAATTAATCGTGATTAAAAAAATTAATTGTGATTAATCGCACTGTTAAACAATAGAATACCAATTGAAATTTAGTAAATATTTTTGGCTGTTTTTCTACATTTTCAAATATATTGATTTCTGTTATAACACAGAATACAAAGTGTACAGTGCTCACTTTATATTATTTTTATTACAAATATTTGCACTGTAAAATTGGTAAACAAAAGAAATAGTATTTTTCAATTCAAATCATACAAGTACCATAGTGCAATCTCTTTATTGTGAAATTGTTAACTTACAAATGTAGTTTTTTTTGTTACATAACTGCACTCAAAAACAAAACAATTTAAAACTTTAGAGCCTACAAGTCCACTCAATCCTACTTCTTGTTTAGCCAATCGCTAAGACAAACAAGTTTGTTTACATTTATGGGAGATACTGCTGTCTGCTTCTTATTTACAATGTCACCTGAAAATGAGAACAGGCTCTTGCATGGTACTTTTGTAGCCGACATTGCAAGGTATTTACCTGCCAAATATGCTAAACCTTTGTATGCCCCTTCATGCTTCGGCCACCATTGCAGAGGACATGCTTGCTTCCATGCTGATGACACTTTTTAAAAAAATAATGCATTAATTAAATTTATGACTGAACTTCTTGGGTGAGAATTGTATCTCTCCTGTTCAGTTTTACCTGCATTTTGCCATATATTTCATGTTATAGCAGTCTCGGATGATGACCGAGCACATGTTGTTCGTTTTAAGAACACTTTCACAACAGATTTGACAAAATGCAAAGAAGATACCAATGTGAGATTTTTTTAAAAATAGCCACAGCACTCGGCCCAAGGTTTAAGAATCTGAAGTGCCATTCAAAATCTAGGAGGAACGAGGTGTGGAGCATGCTTTCAGAAGTCTTGAAAGAGCAACACTATGATGTGGAAACTACAGAACCTGAACTACCAAAAAAGAAAATCAACTTTCTGCTGGTGGCATCTGATTCAGATGAAATTGTTATCGAACAGAACCAGTCATCAGCATGGACGCATGTCCCCTGGAATGGTAGTTGAAGCATGAAGGGGCATATGAATCTTTAGCACATCTGGTACATAAATATTTTGTGACGCCGGCTACAACAGTGCCATGCAAATGCTTGTTCTAACTTTCAGGTGACATTGTAGATGAGAAGTGGGCAGCATTATCGCCTGCAAATTGTAACAAAACTTGTTTGTCTGAGCGATTGGCTGACATAGGACTGAAGTAGGAGGACTTCAAGGCGCGAAAGTTTTACCTTGTTTTATTTTTGAATGCAGTTTTTTTGGTACATAATTCTACATTTGCAAGTTCAACTTTCATGATAAAGCAATTGTGCTACAATACCTGTATTAGGTGAATTGAAAAATACAATTTATTTTGTTTTTTACAGTACACATATTTGTAATAAAAAATTAATGTAAAGTGAGCACTGTACAGTTTGTATTCTGTTATAATTGAAATCGATATATTTGAAAATGTAGAAAACATACAAAAATATTTAAATATTTTTCTATTATTAACAGTGCGATTAATCACTATTAATTTTTTTAATCACTTGACAGCTCTCCTAATAACCAAAACTTCTTGAATTACCAATGGAATTTGTGCAGTCATCGAATTAAAACTTGCTTTGGAGGCTTTGCTCATGCAGCTGCACTAGGCTCTGTACTGGCTGTCAGAGAGGCCAGCAAGAGTTGGTATGAAAGCATTTATGTCAGGAATTTGAATCCTTGGGGCAGGCATACTGTAGTGAATGCAGAATTTCAAAGTTCAGTGCTACACAGGGAAGAACAGAAAGATAAAATAGGGGTAGCTTTCTAAGGAATAAACAAAAGTGCTGAAAGATCTCATAAAATAAATTTTACAATGGTTTAGCTGCTTTTTAACTTTTTATACCTAACACTATTGTATACCTAACAGCAGCTTACATATTATGGAGTCACTGGTCATGACTGCACAGTTAATGTTGATTCAGAAATTTAAACCCTTCATTTGAATAAATAAAATGGAAAAAACCCAAACACAGAAAGTAAACTTTAAACAAGAATTTAATTTTTCCTAGTTGTCTGATGAAAATTGGTTTGATACAGAAAGAATAGTAAGTAGCAAAATTGCCAATTTTTATAGTTTTGGGGGGGTTGTTTCACCACCTTTTGGTCATCTTTTGCAAAAAAACTAAAGCACTCTGAGATCTGTGACTTGCACCACATGCTGCTCTTCATGTGCTGATAAATACAGTATCCGTTATACCTAGGTGATGTTTGTATCATGATTTTAACATTTTTCTTCATAATGGGAAAGAAACATGCCATGCTTAATCCACCATATTTGTCCTTACACAGCTACTTAGGGTAAAATTCTGACTGCGGGAGTTGGGGGCAAACATTTAACAGCAACCTCAGCAATGTTAAGGCAGAATAACTTCCTATATGTGTTAAGTGTGTGACAGTTAGATGTGCCGATTTGTTGATAGAAAAGCAGTTTAGCCATTGTTAAGGCTTTGCACCAATGTTTGAGTTTGATTAAGTTGGAGTCATATTGTTTTTCAGTATCTGCATGGATGTGGAAGTGAAAGGCTTATAGTGTGTTGGAGTATGTTATCAATATTGCTGTAGGTTATATGAGAGTGGCAAGGAATGCAGGAAACTTTTTCCTTAACTTGCTTTTTGGATTCTAAATTGGTGGGAGTGTGTCCTCATTCAACCTTAACTGTCACTGAATGATGTTTCTGTGCATTTATTTTAACAGAAGAATGTGTTCTGATATAAACAAGCTTTAAAAAAATCTTTGTATTAAACAGATGTTAATGTAGTTGAGATTTAACATGTACAAAAGATGACAAATTGAGTTATGATTCTCATAGCAAGGGTAACTTGATTCCTTTGCACAAATGTAGTATTTTGTGCTATGCTATATAGTGTTAACTTACATAACTTGATAGAATATATGGTACGTGATAGATGATTGCATTAGATTTGATGTGATTATCCAAACTTTGAGCCTCCTGGCTTTTGTACATATTACATTGACAAGTTTTTTGCATTTAAGTTTTTGGTTAAAAATGAGAAAGGAAGACCATGATTCCTATAATAAATGTTTTATGCATGAAACTCACAACTCCTCCCCACCCCCAGCGCATATGTAAATTGGAGCCTAGTGGTTGGGGGTGGATATAATCCATACCCCCAACTTATCTGCACCGCTCCGTAGTCATTGATGCAGCCTTCAAGCTGGAGTAGCAGTTGCTGTACTTCTGTCCCACATGGGGCTATTTGTGGTATCGGGATCCATGTAAGCAGAGCTCCAGTAACCCCTCCCCCGGCCTGCCCACCAGCATATTTTGAGCCACCTCAGAGCCCTTCTGCACAGTAGATATAGAGGCTGCCCTCCTCACCCAAGAGGGATACAACAGGTCTTCTGTGATGTAGCACCTGACAGTGACCTTTCTCCAACAAGTGGAATTTTACCCCGTCTGCATTTGTTTCAATCAAAGAGTCAAATCTACTGAGTACAGGGTGCATTTATTTGAAAGATCTTACATGTATTCTGAATCACTGACATGAATGTATTTTTCTGTGAATGTGTAGCTATTCCAGGGATCAGCAGCCTTTGGCATGTGGCTCGCCAGGGTAAGCACCCCGGTGGGCCGGGCTGATTTGTTTACCTGCCACGTCTGCAGGTTCGGCCGATTGCGGCTCCTGCGGTTCGATGCTCTAGGCCAATGGGGGCAGCAAGAAGCAGCAGCCCGCACATCCCTTGGCCCACGCCACTTTCTGCAGCCCCCATTGGCCTGGAGCGGCAAATCGCAGCCAGTGGGAGCCGCAGTCGGCCGAACCTGCAGAAGTGGAGGGTAAACAAATCAGCCCGGCCCACCAGGGTGCTTACTCTGGCAAGCCATGTGCCAAAGGTTGCCAATCCCTGAGCTATCCACATATAGGCATACTCGTGCCAGTTGCTGTCTGGCAATCAGTGCATAATTAATTCAGAAAGGAAAGAAACATACTGCACTCAAGCATCATACTGTTACATTTTGTTACTTCTTTATTTCTCTAAACCAGCTATTTTCACACATGAGAAATCAGTGTTCCTTAATAATAATACACACTTGCACCATTTAACTTTTAAAATAAAACCTTTTTTGTTACCCAAGTGAAAAAACACAATAGAACTATTGTCCTAAAGCATGAAAAACACCCTTAACGCATTTAAATAACTTCAAAAAAAAAACGAACAAGATTTTTAAAACTTTTTGAAGAAAACATGCAACTTTGGGCCAAAAGTAAAGCTGTGCAAAACACCTGTATCAAATGTCCACTGATAAAGTGGTTTAGTAGCTCATAACTTTGAGCAACTTTGAAGTTATTAAGCACACTGGTAGCACAAACTAAAAACTATAGTGAGCTATTATAATTATAGGACCCAGTCTTGTCCCCACTGAAGTCAGTTGGAGTTAACCTATTAGCAGAGACCCCCTAGCTACATACTGTAGCAAGTGAAGTGCTAGAACTGGTAGGTTCTCTAGAGCATGAGCTCTTGAAAGGCCACCTCCAGGCTTACTGCAGAATGCCTACACTGAGAGAAGGGAAGTAGATGTTTCCCAGGATGAAGATGGCAAATTGTTCCTTTGGATGTTTAAGTTCATTAGTTTCATACCTCCACACTAACATGAAAAGGTTGTTTCGTGGCAAAACCATGCTGAATCAAACTGCAGGGTTCACTTTATTCAACCATACATTACCTTGCTTTAGCTGGAGGGAAGCAGAAGAAATTTCAGTCCAAAGACTAGCTTTTGAAAAAGTTAGAAGCATCTGACAGTACGGGTTTAGGCCATGTCTACACTAGAGACCTTACAGCATCACAGCTCTCTCGTCGACATAGTTAAACCACCTCCAAAGAGTGACGGTAGATATGTTGGCGGGAGAGCATCTCCCACCAACATAGTGCTGTCCAGACTGGCGCTTCTGCCAGTGTAACTGATGTCACACCGCTAAGCGACATATGTTATACCGACAGAAGTGCTAGTGTAGACATAGCCTTAGAGAGAAAGTATCTTCTTTGTTCTAAGAGAGACAAGATGGGTAAGGTAATATGTTTTATTGGACCAACTTCTGTTGGTGAGAGACACAAGCTTTTGAGCTACACAGAGCTCTTCTTCAGGTCTGGGAAAAGTACTCAGATTGTCATAGCTGGATACAAGATGGAACAGATTGTTTACCATAAGTAGTTAATACATATGTCAAGGGACCATTCAAGGTGAAGTGGCCCATTAACACCCCTAAAGTCATAGGGGGAAAAGGACGGAAGGGGAGAAAGGCAGCTGGTGTAGGGGGAGCTGTTTGTGAATTATAGATTGGGATAATAAGCACCAAGGGTCTTACAGTCAGGATGATGTCTGTCTGTTATATTCAGCAGCAGGTATAGTACGTGCATCACATCCACTGGTGAAGTGGTTTAGCAGCTCATAACTGTGATCCTGGGGTAATTCCCAACCAACCACACACTAGTGGTGGAGACCCCAAATATAGGCCTTCATTCAGCAAGGTACTTAAGCATGGGAACACTACTCATGCACTTAAAGTTATGCATAAGCTTAAGAACATTGCTGAATCAGGGCAATAGTGATTTATTTTAATTACAGAGCATAATCTTGCTCCCAGTGAAGTCAAGTATAGTTTTTCCACTGACTTCAGTGGGAAAATGTTCCAGGCCTAACCTGAGAACAAGAACTACAGGTAAGTAATTTTCTTCATTTTGTAGGTGGGAAACAGCTTTTTCCAGATTACAAAAATTCATTCAAACAGTGCAGAGCTGTGATGGCAAAATATATTCTGTGTCATTTTCAGAGATTCCAGTGAGTAGTGTAGGTGTTGTTTTGACAAACATTATGAAGCAAGGAGAGGAATTCAAATCTACAACATATTTACCCTTTATTTTAAAATCTTATTTACCAGAACTCTCCCAGTAATATGAGCATGAGTAATCAGCCTGGCACTCCCAGAGATGATGGTGAAATGGGTGGAAATTTCCTAAACCCTTTTCAGAGTGAGAGTGTAAGTATTTCTTTGACTATTTTGCTATATGACAGGGACTCAATCCCAGGATCTTTTCAGGAAAAGCAGTTGTGTCTTGAATACAATTTTTGTCTATATTTTTACAAGTCCCTAATGTTATAATATTGATCTGCTGAACAAAAATTGTGCTAAATAATATCAAGGATTGAATTTAAACTTTAAAAGCCAGGAGGCGGAGAGTTACTTCAGAAATTCCATCCCTAACTTAAGTGGTCAGTACATAACAAAAGTGAGATGCACAGGAGTAATAATTATCCTAGAGTCAGGCATACCATATGCATATTCAGAAATGCATGAGTCAGTCAAAATCTGAACAGCGTAGTTGATCCTCATATTCTGTTAATCTTTCCAAAGTGGTCTCTCAGTTTGTGACTACCCAATCTTTGACCCCTTGGGTAGTATGTTTTCCAGAGTAGGAATGTCTTTTAAGACTGTATCTACACTGAAAGCACATAATTAGACCACTAAGAAATCTAAAAGACTTATTATTTCATAAAACATGACACGGTTTTAGGTCTAGAAAAACAAAGATGCCCTCTAGTGTTCATTCTGTGACAAATGAAACTCTTAAAATTCTTAAAAATGCTGAGTGGTAGAGGCTAAACAAAAATTATTTAAAATACTTTCCAAAGTAAGTAATGACCAAAATGTTCATGCCCAGGTGCCTGAAGTTAGATTTCTAAATCCCCATTTAAGCTCCTAAATAGAAGTGTCCTGTTTTTTCAGAAGTGCTGAGTGGCTTCAACACTTCTGTTCTTAGTGGCACTCACTGCTGTCAGAAGTGAGTACAACTCTATTAATTTAGTCCAGTATCTATGAAGATTAAAAATACTTTCTCCTAGTTCATACTAAGGTCAATTGGCATGGCAAGTTTCATGAAAATCAAACTGAATTTTTGTTTTGCTTCTTCGGTAGACAGTAACATGAGTATGAAGAACAAGCAATTTTTTTATATTTTAGCTACAGTATGTGTTTCTTTATGAAGAGGGCATCTTTGAATTATTTGAAATGGTAGGGAAAATGACTTTGTACAAAACATCTTCACAAAAAGAGTGATGTTTCAAAATTTGCAAAAGTGCAATAACCTAAATTCCCATCAAGTTTGATCCTGTATAATCAAGATAGTGCTTTACTCGATGTAGACAGTCCAGACAATCTGAAAGCTCAGACAGAGGCCGGTTCACCAAACCAAACTCATTAAAAGAATGACATATACTATCAGTTATACGGCACAGAAAATTAAGTATCAAAGGGGTAGCTGTGTTAGTCTAGATCTGTAAAAGCAGCAGAGAGTCCTGTGGCATCTTATAGACTTACAGATGTATTTCCAGTTTGCATAAAGAATGGGCACTGAAATTTGATGCAACTAGCCTCCTAAAATCTATACTGTAGTAGAATTTAAGATTAATCCAAAGGTCTGATTTCGTGCCTGTGTGTCATCTCTCCACTCCCTTCCCAGAGCCTATTCACATGGGTACCTGGTCCACAAGTGGACCTTCTATCAGGCTATGCAGCCCCCAAGATGTCTAACAGTGACCAGTGAAGGGAATGGTAGAGTACCCAAGGAAGTTCAGATAGCCAGGGCTGGCTCTAGGATTTTTGCCACCTCAAGCAAAAAATTTGCCGCCCCAAGCTTGGAGAGCGCAACTGCTGAAGCAAAAAAACAAACAAAAAAACGGAGTGCTGCCCCTGGAATTGTAGCACCCCACGCACGTGCTTGCTTTGCTGGTGCCTAGAACCGGCCCTGCAGACAGCATTAGCCAATAGGGTCCTCTGGAGCTTTAGCTGCAACTGAAAGCTGCCCTCCAATCTAGTTTTACTTATTCATTTAATAAGTTATGTTGTATTTTATATATAAATAAAGTTATATATACAATGAATGTAAAATGCATTACAAATTACACTGCAGTCCTGATACAAGTTACAGTACAACTATAGGATAAGATTAAAATCACCTGTGTGCGAAAGAGAATGCTGACCTGAAATTCAAGCTCAGTGTTGTTATGCTTCTGGAGGGATGTTAGTAACCTGTGAAATAATTGTTGTTAAAATGTGGATTCCTCTTTTTCAGTACTCCCCCAGCATGACAATGAGTGTGTGATCCATATCAAGTCTCCTCATGAAGACCGCAGTGAGTTGGCCCTCTTCAGAGAGCTACTACAGAAGAAAATTGCAAGTCCCAGTGTACAGTTTAACAAAAGGATCTCAGACACAACCAGACCCACCATCTTTTCCTACCATCTCCCCAGTTTTGTGAAGAAAGTGGGTCCAAACATGATTCAAACAACTGTAAAGAGTGGCATAACAGAACTGCCCAAGAGTGAACTGCAAACAATTATCTGTGTATGTATAAGTGCGGATAGATGTATATGTGTGTGGATATGTTATATTGACATACATACACACACATATACATATATAGACCTGCAGGACATTTGTAAAATAGTATCACATGACATCTTAAGTAGAAATAAGAAATAGAGACTTTTATTCCATCTTTTTTTCATGTTTACATTTTAACTATTAAAATTTGCATTCCCTTCCCCCCCACTCCCGGCCTGAACTGTTCTGTGCTGCGTATATCACTGCTTTATAAGTTATTTTTTAAGGTGAACCCAAATGGTCAATTGTTCTGATTTTGTAAATGTCTGCCATCATGGATAGGAATAGAAATTGCTCATAAGAGGGTTTTCATAAATTTGTATTTCATACCAGTTACCCTGTGAATCTCAAACTGTACTCTCTCAAGAAATAGAAGAAAGCTTATCTTAATTTTGTGGGGAAATTTAATAATTTGTCACCTGGCTTTGGTGGTGGTTGGGTTTTTTTGTGTTTTGTTTTGTTTTGTTTTTGTGCTTAGTACCTTTAAAAATAGGATCACTGAAGGTTATTTTTCTTCCTCAAATGAGGCCTAATATCTGCAAAATCTACTATAAATGGAAGTCTGAGTTTGATACAAGACTCTCAGTTTATCCAGAATATTTTAAAGTTGCTGTAAGTGAGCTCCAGTTGCTATAGAACCTAGCAATAATGTGGCAGGGCTTCTTCAGTCCTTGGAAATAAGTTTTCCCTTTAGCCTGATCTTCTATGTGCATGGTGGCAAGTAGAAATACAATCCCTATTACTGAAACGTTTTTTTTAACAAACTACCAGCTTGTCTCTCTTTTCTGTTGATTCTTGGCTGACTCCCAGTTATCCATAGTCTTGATTATCAGAACATATTTAGTGTCTGCCAAGCGATTCAAATAATCAGGACTGTACTTGATTTGTTGTTTTTCACCAGGAATACTAGAGCTGAACTCCTTAGAAACTTTCCAGTACAGAATCACATTAGTGAACCAAAATGACTGAGCGTTTTGTGGGTACTTCCCATGCAAGGAATGTTGGAAGGCTCATGCCCTTATACCAGAAACAGAACAGGAACAGAGGTCTGAGCCTTTTTATAAGGAAATCAATATTCTGTATTTCCAAACTTTGGAGATAGTGAGAGAAAAAAAAGAGTGATTATATGGCTTCCTGCACCATCGAAGAAAAGGGGGGAGTCTCCTATCCCTTAATGTAAAGCTCTAAAATCTATGATTATATTACATTTAAAATGAAAGGTTGTACCTGCATGGTATGAAAAAAGGTGATGTTCAGTACTTGAGGCACAAAGTGTCCGAATTAAATTCATTCTGCAGATACCAAGCAATGTTCACCCCTCAAAATTCACACCTCCGTGGAACATCCCCAAAATATGGTGCTTACCTGCAGATTTGTGAGGAGAATTTTGCCCTTAAATTGTGATAAAAGGTTGCATGTTATGGGGTCAGTGTGCAGGTAGACACACATCACTGCATGTTTCAGGAGTAGATCAAATTCCCTGTGAGCATATAAATGAATAAAATTAGAATGTCTTTTACCCCACTGTTGGAACCACATAAAGATTAATCTCTTCTTAGGCACCAGGGTGTTCTCAGGCACCAGGCTGAAATTGTATTCAAATTTTAAAAATTTTATGAGAAGTTTACCTTTAGTTAAAAATAATAATAATAATAATGATCATTTGTAACCTTAAATTAGATAAAAGTATTGATATGGTTCTGTTTACTTTACTCTCGGTTATTATTGAGTTTGAGTTCATTTATTCATCTTTTGAAAACAAATAGTTTTTTGCTGTCTCTCAAACAGATCCTTGGAGCACTAATCAATTTCACTTACAAAAAATTTCAGAATTAGACTGCAATCCTGCAACACACATGTATTTAACTTGACTATTGTGAGTAGTCTCATTGATATCAGTAGGACTACTCACAATGGTCAAGTTAAATGTGCTCACAACCTTATAATTTACCAGATAAATGAAATAACACCTTTTGTTTATACATTTTCTGTTTCTCTTTTAGTTTTACATTACCAGGAACTGTTTAGTTTATGGATTCCTTCCTGGGGGAATATATCTGACCATTAAATAAAAATGATGCAAACCAGAATATAAAATAGAAATCATATCCCTTAAAATAGAACTGTCAAAAATGTACTGAATTTTCAGGACTATAATTTTAAAGGTAAAATCACTGTCAAAATATTTTCTCCTAGTTTACCCAGAATAGTATGATATGCTTCTGGCAACATAGCATTTTTTTCTGTGATTTTATCCCAATTTTATCTCACTTGTAGCACAACCTCTCAACTTCTTGTGTCCTCGCCTCCTTTTCCTGATCTTGCATCACTAAAGTCAGTTGGAATTTTGTCATTGACTTAAAAGGGATCAGGATCAGTCCCTACAATACTTAGGTTGGAATTATAGATCCTAGTCCTGCAAAGAATTAAACGTGCATATCTTTTCACACCTTAGTAATCACACAGACTCCAGTGAGACCACTCAGCTATGTAAAGTTGCACATGTGCTTAAATCTTTGAACGATCAGGGCTGTACATAATTAGAGATGGAAAAAGACCCATTTGATCTCCGATGCATCTCTTGAGTTGTTATGACAAACTTCATCACACATAAGTAATGATCTCTGCTACTCTTACCTTCCTTTTTTAGAGAATGATCCTGCAAAAGTTTACATACATAAGTGAAGTTACTCACATACATGTTGGCAGGATCAGGTGCTTATGTCATACATACACACAGTCTGCAGCTAAGCCACAGGGAATAATAGTTGTATTTGCTAAATATGCAACATACTCAAAGGACGCCTTTAGCTTTCAAATTTGTATTGGGTTTTTTGTTTGTTAACTTACTTTTGCTTACAAAACTCTTTTATAAGGTTGCAATATACAGACCAAAATTGAGATTGAAGAAAATTTTATTTCCAAGCACTGATTTTTTTCCTCCCACTGGTGTTTCTCTTGCACTAGATGTTGATGTGTACTGTAACTGCTGTTTGTTTTTATGCTTATTCACCAGCATTGTCAGATGCAAATTGTCTGAATCTGGAAGTAATGCTAATTTAAGGGCAACAGGCCAGCTTTCGCACTAGGTTTTAAGATAGTGGGTTTTTTATGTTTTTTTTAAATATGGAGAACAGTAAGGCCTGATTTCCCAAACATTTTTTTTTTCAGTAAAATATTTTAAAAGAGATGAGATGGAGCCTTAGAACATCAAAAGCAGGGAATAGTGGGTTTTCTTTCTCTCTGTAAGGATGCCGGTTGAAATCTTGGTCGTATTGAAGCGAGTAGGAGTTTTGCTTCTGATTTCAATGGAAGCAGGATTTCACTGTCTATGTAAACCTGTGCAAAGGAATCTTCACGTCCATATTTTATTTCCACACAAAGGTTTTGTGGAGACAATAACTTCCCTTTCATATTCATTAAAAAAGGAGTGCGTGAAAGAGCTTATGAATCACAAGAAAAATAGGCTGCCTGAAATGTACATGAAAAAGTACCTTAATATTTTTATATATAGATAGGGCACTTATATTATTTTGCTAGTAAATTTGTGTGTGAAGAACTGAAGTTGAGCTCTGTGTTGCTCCTCAATTTATTTTAAAATGAATTTAGAGTTCATGAAAGGTGCTGGATTTGAAAGCCCTTGAGACTAGTCTTTTGTGCACCCAGTACTGCCCCAGTAATGTGCCTCAAACTTGATCTGGAGGGCTTATCATTTAAGAGAGAGAGAGTAGTTCTGTCTCCAGTTCATGAAGTCATTAGCCTCTCTGTTGAGTGCCACAGTTGCCAATTTTTATTTGGAAGACTGCTCATTAGAAATTGGAGCACCAGCTTATTAGACAATCAACTATAGTCATAACTTTCAGTCACTAACCTGCTCCGGTTTTGAAGTAGTGACTCAGAGGTGAAAAGCACCATTTCTCGTGAACCTGAGACATCCATCCCCCTATGAGCTTTGTATTTTAAAGGGAAGTATTTTAGATTAATTAATTATTTTGAGTAGATCAAACTAGCAGACGGGATTAAAACCTTTTTTCTGTGTGAATCATAGAAATATGGGGTTGTAAGGGATCTTGAGAGGGAAGACTAAGTATACCTAGACCATCTGTGGCAGGTGTTTGTTAAACTTGTTCTTAAAAACCTCCAATGACAGGGATTCCACAACAACACTTAACAATCTATTGCGGTGATTAACTATCCTTCTAATTTGAAAAATTTTCCTAATATATAACCTCATCTCCCTTGCTGCAACTTTAGTGGACACAGAGAACAATTATTCACCATCCTCTTTATAACAGCCCTTAACAAATTTGAAGACTGTTATCAGGACCCCCCCAAGGCATCTTTTCTCAAGACTAAACATGCACAGTTTTTTAAACCTTTCCTTATAGGTCAGGTTTTCTAAACCTTTGATCATTTGTGTTGCTTTCCTGTGAGCTCTCTCCAGTTTGTCCATATCTTTCTTGAAGTGTGGTGCCCAAAACTGGACACCATACCCATGAGGGTGGAATCTTTGCATCAGAAGGATAACGAATTCCTACAGTGGCTAAAACACATTTGGATTTTCCCCTGTCCTATGATTAGCAAATGAAATACTGTATGTAGAGAGGGTTTGGAATTAGATGGGTAATTTAATGAGGGACCAGCTGTTACAATATTCAGAGTTGTATATTTTAATTTTTCCCCTTGATATAATGACTTTTCAGCTGATAAATATTGCACTGATATCTATTTCCTGGATCATTTAATTATTTGTTAAGTATTTTAGCTCTGTTCCTAGCCAACTCTAGTATTTTTGTTGTTGTTAAATATGGGCTAAATTCTGCAAGATTTGGTCCTATACATTGAAAGTTGGAGAGCACAACAAATTTAGAGATTAATGATGCAAAAATAAAATTGCCAGCAGAAGTAAATTGCAAGTGATGATATAACACCTGATAGCACCTGTTCCAATCCCATTTGGGTTTGTTTGGGTGGCTTTGAGCATGGGAATCATGTTGAAGCACATAGGTTGCAAATAAAAACTGTTAAACTCCCTTCCATACAAGTGACAGCTCATTTCTCTTCAAACAAACTGATGTTTGCGGCAGTTTAATATTAGCAAATGATCACATTAAGGGTCTATCTCAATATGTCATGGTGCAAAAAACAGATATAAAAAATTCAGTCCGGCCCTGAAATGTAAATGAGTTATGCTTAAATACGTTGTATATGTAACTTCCTTTGTTTCTCCAGACATTATTGGTCTGGTGGTGCAAGCCCTTACTCATGCAAATTGTCCCATTGAAGTCTTGATGCAACTGCTCATGTGAGAAGCAGGTTTGCAGGATTCCACCCCCAATTGCAAGAAATATGTGGTTTTATTTGGCTTGTAATCTTATTTAGCCATATACCTAGATACAGCAAAGGTAAAGGGCAGGTTGAAATCAACAAAATGATGTTGGTTTTGAAGGGAAAGAGTCCAATGAACTCTTCATAGGACAAATCATTGCTTTGACTGCACACGTTGCCGGTAGTTCAATTTACAAATATTATCATATTTGCAACTTATTACAGTAATAAATTTAGAATTGATAATTGGACCTTCCACTCATAAAAAGTACTAAAACTCTGATCCTGCAAACACATGAAGTCAATGGGATGCCTCACAGGCTTAAAGTTAAGCATCTGTATAAGGATTTGTAGGATTGGAGCCTAAATTGTTCATTCTTGAGTCTTCCCTGAAATAGACACTTTATTTTTAAAATTTTTAGCAATGCAAGAGTGTATTTGTGCATCAATATAATTGATACCTGGAATGAGATTTGGCTTTCTTCTGTTTCTTAATTTCTGAGATCTCTCTCCCCAGCTACCTAAAATATATCTGTGAACATGTCCTTTCATCTTGTTTTAAATTGTGCATTCATATTTTTTCATTGAAACAGTTAACAGCTGTGCAGTTTTTAATCCAAACTCACATTTGGTTACTGTTCATCATTTAAGTTTAAAATATATAAGGAAGCCTCTCATGTAATGGGAAAACTTGCCATAAAAATGTATAAAGGTGTATGCCCTTTTCTTGGGTACATGTTTTCACATTAATAAAAACACAGTTTCCATTTATAACTTGAAACCTTCAGTTCTTCTTCGAGTGCTTGCTCATATCCATTCCAGT
>NC_133774.1:53258466-53305701 GCF_003597395.2 Chelonoidis abingdonii | reverse complement strand
TGTTTTCTGAGTATGTGTTGCTCATTCCATTCCAGTTAGTGTGCTGCGCAAGCCGTGCACGTTCGTCGGAAGAAACTTTTACCATAAGCAACAACCGGTGGGCTGCGGCAGGTCGCCCCCTGGAGTGCGCCGGTATGGCACCTAAAATACCCTGCCAGGCCCGCCCGCGTCCTCAGTCTCTGCCGCTATCCGACAGTGGGGAAGGAAGGGCCGGGTGAGGAATGGATATGAGGAAACACATCTCGAGAACACAGTTTACAAAGGGGAGTAACCGTCTTTTCTCTCGGAGTGCTTGCTCATATCCTTCCAGTTAGGTGATCCCAAGCCTTACCTAGGCGGTGGGGTCGGAGAGAGACATAGCCGGAATGCGAAGACTCGCCGAGCCGAAGGCGCGTCGTCGCTAGATTGTTTGGAAAAACCAATGTGTAAATGGTTCGCGAAGGTGGACAGAAGACCAAGTGGCTGCACGGCAGATTCCTGCAACAGGAACATGCGCCAGAAAGCAGAAGATGAGCCTGAGCCTCGGTCGTTAGAGGGGCGTCTGAGATGGCCTGGCTGGACCTGACAAGTCATAGAAGGCTCGATCATAAACGTGACCCAGATGCGATGCCGCTGACGAGGAGATGTCCTCCTCTCTACCTCGCCACCACTACAAAAGAAGTTCGGATGAAATACGGAAGGGCTGGTCGCTGATGTAGAAGCGAGAGCCCTCCGATGTCCAAGGAATGGAGCTGTTGCTCATGTCTCGACGCGGTGGGTTTTGGGAAGAACGCTGGCAAACGATGTCACAGTTACAAAGGTGAGTAACCGTCTTTTTCTAGCCACCATTTAATTTCTATACGTAAAGGAGGTAGAAAAATAAATGGCTTTTGTTTTTCATTTGGATTCAGCATACTAAATATTTGCTGAATGACACAGCTTTGAGAAATTGGATCAAAACGTTTTTATTCAATCGTTGTTATCAATAACAAATAACATTCAAAAACTGTGATTCCTAAAATCAAATGTGCGAAAATTATAAAGGTTCTATTCACAAATATTTGAGTTTTATGTTTGCACCAATTTTTTAAAGTGTATATGATGGATGGCCATCTGCGGCCAGTTAAATGTGTAAGGCTTTGTATTTGCATTAAGCAGACACTGAATGACACAAAGTGAACACACTGGCATGCGCACAGAGTATGGTAAGTAATGGATGATTCATCTACAAGAGTGCACAAAGCCATTCGCTAAATTCCAGATACTCTCATGTGTGACAGTCTCTGCTGCCTAGTTATTCACTTCTGTAAATGCATCTGAACGCACACAGTAGATGATGCATTTGGGGGCTTCCTCCCGATGTTCATATGCCAGGAAGAGAATCCCCAGTTTCATCTTAATAACAGCAATAATTTGGTGGCACTAGAGTCTATATAGAGAGTCCAGGGCAAACATGGATGATCTAAACAAGATTTTGTATTTTCTCAGTGCCCTGTTTTACTGAAACACATAGAAAGTAGGATTGTGTAATTGATATTTACTCCTGCCCCTGACAGAAGGAAATGATAACAATTACTTCTGTACCCACTTTTGACAGAAACCAAATAAAATGAAACCACTATTAATAATTAATTGATGTGAAAATTACTACTATGTAATGGTGCTAATATCACTGAGGAGGCAAATTATCAGCCGTGCAAATTAGCTGTTCCTAGGTTTTATTTATAGAGTTAATACCTATATTCCTTTTTTCTCCTCTCTCTTTGGATGTTGTTTTCCACCTATCCTGCTGCATGCCAGCTGTTTGCACAAAAATCATGTGCAATTGCTGCAAGAATAATTTACACAAAATCCATGCAAAATGTTGCTTACGTTTGTGAATAGAGTCCTAACTGTACATAGATTATTTCATTAGAGATGTTGCAATAAATATTTTTTGTGTAAGAAATAGCCTGTTTCTTCAAGGCCGGAGCCTGCGCTTTGCTAGGAATCCTCAGCACTAGAGATTAGGGCATGTCGCATCTCGCAGGATTGTGCTCTAAATCAGGCCACAGACACTCTGTGGCTCTTAAAATGATCTAAAACAAGAGTTGCTGTTTCCCATAGAAAATGGGGAGAAAAATCCATTCTGAATAAAACACACTTAATTGAAATAGAAGGATGTAACACTGCTTTACTAAAACCGTCCTTGGAAAGTCCATGATTTGAGAAGTGTATTTTATCAGTGAGAAACTGATTAGCGACACCATCAACAAAAGAGATAGACAAGAATCGGTAACTGCCCTGTTCTTCAATATATAAGTGGAGCCCCCAGAGGCTATAGGTCCCAATGGGAGACCATTCAGATGAAGGTGAAATCCCCCTCTTAATCAAGAGAGAACATTACAGACTGCAACATATAATCGCCATAGCCCATGATTATTATAAATAAAGGATGGGCAAAGTCTGAGTGCCTTGCCTTTTGACAACTAGACTATGAGTACATAAGAAATTAAAGTGTATGCAGAAAACTGAAAGTTGATATTTTTTAAATTATACTTTTAAATAATATTATTCAGAAATTTGACATTCAAAAATTTCAATAAAATATTTCCCAGAGCTATTAAAAAATTTCTAAGGCACTCCCAGTTTTTATTTGACTTACCACCTTTCAGATGATTCTTAAATGAAAAAAAAATCCTAAGCAAAAACAGAAAAATCAGCATTAAACAATGGTATAAATGAAGTGGAAGCTGGAGCTTTGTGGGCTTTTGTGTTTCTAATAACATTTAAGTTTCAGGAAAACAAATCTTTACAAGAAACGTCTATAAATTTGTAGAGGCAATTAACAAAATGTAAATCAAATTGATTTAATTGTGCAAAAAACAACTTTGTTTTGGACTTTTTGTGGCAAGTATCCCCTTACAAAAAATATTGTGGTGCATCTACTATTGTTTTCCTTTTTGTGTGCATGTGCACATGCATGCATATGCCTAATGTTAAAAACCCTTTATTATATACGTTGGCCTTTCATGCATCTGGCAACGTCTGCTTGCTGTTGGGGGGAAGGAAGAATTTACTATCTGGTGGATTATATCTATTTCAGTTATTTAAAGCAGTGTTAAACTATTGTCAACTTGTTCACATTTGCACAAGACATTCTATATAGAAAATGTATATTTTTTAATGCTGGCATTATAACTTCGGCAATCATGCATACTCTGTACATTATTGTAGGTTTTGTGTAAGAAATCTTGTCACCATTGCTTAATACTGTAAATTCTTGTTTCAAAGCAAGAGGTGGCTTTTGATTGAACAGCCATGTGCATTTTAGTACTTATTTTGTTGTCAAAACTTGCTGTTCACATGTGGTTAAAGCCTTATTAAGCACGCTTAGGGGTTTCAGAATTTATTTTACATAACACAGATATCAGCTATTAACAGGGACATTAAATCATATGTAACTTAAGAAATTTCACCTGAGTTCAGGTCCTTTTAGAGAGGTTGGTGTTAGATTTCAGTAAGCAATTGCTGGCTGCAATTTAACACATTTCATTGTCTTAGTGTTGGGTATGCATCAGTGTGTGCTTTCCAGTTCAGTTGAGATTATCCCTCTTGACCCAAAGCCTGAGTAATTGGACTTTGTGCAGGGAACTAAGCAGGGAATGGATATCCTTCCTTTCACCATCTCCAACCCACAGCAGGCTACAGGACTACAGCATGGCACTTCACAGCCACTGTTCCCACTTATAGGGTTCCTTGCCTCTGTAACCATATAAGCATGGATTTAGTGGCCCCTCCTCTGGTCTACTTCTTCTGCATCAGGTACTGGACACAAGTGCAGAACCCACCCTGGGGGAATGCAGGAGATGTGGAAGTACTACCTGCATACTATGCTCATATCCCCTACACAGGGCTACTAATGCCCTCCTCTACTAAATGAATGCATTCTAGTAAGAATTATTCAGGTGGCCTTCAAAGGAAAGTAAAATTGAACTTCCCTCCCTCCCCCCTTTTTTTTTTATTTTTGTTAGTTTGTATAAAGAAGACCTGAAGTGTAGATTTTTGTTGTTTTTTTTAAATATATATTAGGAATTCAGATCCTGTCTGGGTATGAATACTTTATGATGTCCAGACAACTAGTGAAACAGCTGACAGCATGAACCAAGAAACTTGAGATGTTGAGAGAAAAGGAATTTTTACTCAGACCATTTAAAACTGGTTTTTGCTTGTTTTCTTGAACAGCTATTTAACTGAAATAACTACCATAATTAACATTTTGAATAAAGGAAGCCTTTATTAAATTCTTGACACCTTCACCCTTTCAATTAAAATGTTAAAAGCACACAGTAAACATCTCTCATACCTCCTAGTGCTTCTCCCAATAAAAATCAAGGACATATTTGTGATATTGGTAAAGGTAAAAAAGAAAAAACTTTTAAAAAATCATTTGAGAGCCTCTTTATATATCATTGAAAAGGCTAAAAGAGCACAAACCCTATTTTACAAAAAAATCCTTTGCAGGTCACCTTTAAACAACTAGATAGGTGTGTCATAGAGGAAGAACAGTTTCCAAAATTGTGAATTAGACTACTAGTCAATTCTTAATTTTATAAAGAAAGGAAAATCTTTATTCAAAATGCAACATTCAAAATGAGCAGAAATTTCATTTGAGTAAACAAATAATAAATAAATATTTTAGGATATAGTACAGAGAACACTATCGTATTTCCATACAAGGGTACACTAATAAGTTCAAGTGAATATAAAATCAAAGCTGCAAGTATGTGGAGGTTTCTGTAACAGCTGCCCCAGTCCCCCAAACTGATCTTCATAGTCTACAGCTGCTTCAAGAATCATTCCATTTCACACCACCAGCATATAAGAACATGATAGCTGGTAGCAAAAGTTTCAGAAACAAGTCTCACAAATATCTTTGAGGGAAGATTTCTGCTTTAAAAACACGTAAACTAGTAAGCCTTACTTTAGAATGGAAAATCATTCCAGGTTCAAATCTCTTTAGACCTTGTTTGTGAGTCATTTTTAAAAGCATCCTTTTAATCATTTAAGAAGGGAAGCAATAAGTACCCAGAGATCCAACAAGCTGCCTAACATCAATCACTTCACTTCCCAAATGATTGTGTCTTGCTTTGGGAGATATTTACTACTGTACCTACAACCACTTGAAAGAGTTGCCCTCACAATGCCTCTGTATTTGAATCATTGGTCTAAGTCTTTTAGAAAACAAATCATCTATCAAAGAATGGAGCATCCTGCAACTACTTTGTAAAATGTTCTCCTGTTCTCCACCATCTATTGCATGTGGAATTTTGGTATTATTGGCACTATTGTGCAGAAAGGTGCAGAAACTAAATTTGACTATGATTTTGTAGTTATGTATTGAGAAAGCCCTCGCTCCCCCCAGCAGAAGTATCTCAGAAGGCTCAAAATGTAACACAATCACTGTGGTTCCCTGGTGTGAAAAGGAAGCCATCCCACAGGAAAAATTCATAGCTCCCTTGAATGTCATGAAAACAAACTCCATAGTTGTACCCCAAGGAAAATTTGTGACACATCACTGGAGTGACCGGGGCATGGCCAATGGGTCCATGAATTGTGTGGCTCAACTAACCACAAAGTACATGTGGGAAGGTACCTTGCAGCGCTGCAGCGGCTACTACAGCCCATATGTTATAGCAGCAACCATGGACCAGCTCCATGGGTATTCCACATCCTGGGGTCAGGTCCCCCATACCAAACTCATCTTTTGGACTTAACGCAACTGTGGGTGAGAATTTCACCCCCCAAAAAACTGGAATTTTTGTGAAATACTGCATGATTTTCTGTACTCTTCAATCTTGGAGTCTAACTTTTCACATTAGATTCTTGCCTCCAGCATTTTGACTCTCTTATATTTTCCTTTTTTAATAGAATTTGAGCTGATTTTTGTTTGAATAGTTCTGGGAGCTTTTACCCCCTTTTTAAAATGTTAACCTTAGTTCAGTGGATATTGTTCATTTTTTATTAATAATCTTTAATGGGTGCACAAAAGAGGTTCATTCAGTTAAACTATCCAATAAGGAAACTAAAATCAACTAAAATCAACTGATCATGTTTGTTGCTCTCTAATTTCAAAATATTAGATAGTTGTAACCAAAAAGTGAACGTGCATAGCCTTTGTTTCAGATGAATTTTATGTGCATAGCAGTCAGCATTTATTTTCCTCTGTCACGAGTATTACTGAACAAAGTGGGCTGTTTGGAAAGTCAGTGATCTAGCAGTTCATAATTCAGGATTTTGAGACGATCAGTCATAATGGCAGTTCATGTTTTTCACACTGTCTCTTGTAAACGTCTGTCTTTTGCCACATCCTGATTTGGAGATGTGGGAATCCTATGCTTTAGATGATTAGCTCCTTGCGGGTGGTGCTATTGCATGGGCTGACAAACTCCTTGTGTAACATATTCTACCCTAAGCCCCATAGCCTGCACCAAACACCAAGCCTCCAGATTTTCTTGTTATGCTAGTGCAACTTGCTAACACTCCCCACTAATTATTGGCACCAAATCATAATACTGATTGCAGCAAGAGCTCCCTCTGCTATAAGTTAAGGAACAGCAGAGATTAAAAAAATATAAACTTGGTCACCCATAGTGTGCCCAACTTCTCAACACCAAGGTGTTGAGAAGCAGAATTTACCTCTGAACTTGGCTTATCACTTCATCAGGCAAGAGTAGATTTCATTTTCTTTCATGAGTCTATCAGCAGCTGTATTGATATGTTTGCTTTGTTTTCTGAATTGCAACTCATTTTATATTGAAAATGATTATGCTTATTGTGTGGCATTGTATGAAGTGTCGGAAAAGGCTGTTTATTATGTGCTAATACAGTCACTGCCTACCAGTTAGATATTTCAGGGGCTGAATTGCAACCAAAAGTTATGTTCAAGAATCATATTAATTTTAATGTTATACTCACATGAAAAAGGGGCTGTTTCTCTTGCTGTTTCTGGGTTTCATTGAATTTTAGGGAAAAGGGCAAATGGCACAATCGTTGTAATTGGAAAAGTGACTGTGATGGCAGCTAACTGATTGCTTTTGATGTGCATCAGATCCATTCAATGACTCAGCTGATACACTTCCAGCTGTCTTGGTAAATCAATAGTGAATGAATATTTTTTACATTCTAAAGGGTTTTTTCATTTTATGGATATAGAAGATGACCAAGCTGACCTGCCAAGAGGCAAAAATATAGCAATTAGACTATGATCATATGTAGCATTATTCATTTTTAATGTGCCATTATATTTATACTTTTCAATTTTTTTTTAGCATTCTATGAACTTGAGGCAGTTTGGAGGAGAAAAATAAATCTCTCTCGTATAGCAAACACAATTCATAATTTACACTAAATGTAGACCACTACCATATCTTTTATTTCCTGTGCCTTTAACATATTTGAGTAGATAAACTTCCTCCCCTTTTCTTGGTGGTTTGATATCTTTAACTGCTGTCTAGTAACTCTGATGTCCTTCTTTAATATGGAAACATCTGACATAAGAACATTGGAGACTATTTGAGCTAGTGTGTACTTTTCATCCATTCAAGAAAGCCATATTCTTCGTAAGACCATAAAACACAAAGAATTCATACAGTTTGCTTTCTGCCATCTCCATCCATGGGACTGCACGTAAAGCAATTGGTACACAAATGTGATTCTGTTTACCCAATACAGGCTCCATCCTGGATCTGTTTTTCACTCACAACTCCCATTCACTTGACAATTATTTGAGAAGGAGTTGGGGAATACAGAGAATGCAGAATGAGGACTTTCACAGAGGTGTATGCTGCTGTAAGCCAGTACATCTCTACCTCGATATAATGCTGTCCTGAGGAGCCAAAAAATCTTACCGCGTTATAGGTGAAACCACGTTATATCGAACGTGCTTTGATCCACCGGAGTGCGCAGCCCTGCCCCCCCGGAGCACTGCTTTACCGCATTATATCCGAATTCGTGTTATATCGGGTCGTGTTATATCGAGGTAGAGGTGTATCTTTTCAGCAACCAGAGAAATGTAGCTTTTTGCCAATTTCTTTCTAGTGAAAACACTGAGCGTGCTTAGCACTTAAGTTTCAGAGACACAAGTGTCAGACTATGTAATTGCATCTCATCTAATTTTGACACTTAGCCACTAATATTTTATGAAGTATGAATCTCAATAGTATCTACATGCTTTGATTCTGATATACCAATCAACAGCAAAACTAAATGATGAACAGCCAGGTTTACACACACAAAACCATTTTTTTTTAAAAAAAAGGTTCCTTGTTATGATTTTGTTCGTTATTTCTAGAACATTTTCAACATTAAAGTATTTTTCTACATGATTATCTGAGGCTTATCTTTCTTCACCAACCAAAATGGTCATCAACACTGTGAAAGGCACCAGAACTTCACAAACATTGGCTTTGTACCTGTCCAAGGCATTACCATAATTTTCAGCCAAAGAAACTAGAAACTTTAGATGTAAAGGAGTCTCCCTATCCACCATTTTACTCTCATTCTCTCTGATTCCTAGGGGTTCATTGTTGCCTTTTTGAAGCCACAAAGTTATCTCTTTAAACCAGTGCAGTGTAAGAGCTGTGTTGGATTCCATTTATGGAGTATAGCATTTGAATGTGGAAGGTTCACTTTGGTTAGTAGGTGTAACATATGTCATTAGGGACATGGATACTTGCAAAAAGGTTAGATAACAAAATAAAAACCAAGATGGTACAAGTAAAAATGTAAAAATTTGGCATCAAAGTCCGTTCTGGAATGGTTGAGGTTTTGTTTTGTTTTTGAACTTTTTGTCCTTTTATATGTTATTTTGAAGAAGAGGACTTTGGGGACTGTCAGACCACACGAGGGATTTTAGAAGTATATCACTCAGCAATCATTTTATACAGTTGAACTTCTAAATGCACTATGATTTATTACAAAACATATTTTCTTCTGCTTGCAGACATGGTTGTTCCATTTTGTGATAAGTTAAATTAAGCAGTTAATTTGTTGCACTGCATAGCTGCATGGATTCATCAAGTGTACATATTTACCTGTGCTACATTATTTTGGGTTTTGTATTTGAATTTGCAGTATTGATTATTTTTGTATTTTACTTTGCCTCTGTTATTGGAATTGTAATAGACATAATTTATACATATGATTTTACAACTGTTTTGCAACCGAAAAGTCTTCTTTAAAGTTTAAAGTTTTATTGATGGAAACTCATTAAAAATGGTATAAGAATCATATTAACAATTGTTTTGTGTTTTAATGCTCTCTGTACATAAATATATGTCTATTTATCTGTTTAATGGTGCTTGTGTCTTGCAATTTTGGATACATTTTAGAATAAAGTTTCATTTTACAAGAATAAGTTGTATTTTCAAAAACTGTGTCAAAACAATATTTTTTTCAAGAACAACTATGAATATAGTTGTAAAATATGAATGTCTTAATTGTTTTTAATTTCAGGCACTCAAACATTTGTTTCAATAATATATGAGCATTTACTACTAAAGTTGCATTCCTATATGTTGTGGCTGCATTGAGTTATTTCAATAATTGATATTCCAGTAGTTAAACCATCACCCAAAAGAGCCATCTGTAACAAAGGATTTTTAAGAGTCTTTTGTATGTATTGCATCATGGCTATCACTGCTTTTTGGCTGTAATTTTCCAAGGTTTAGTGGAACTCTGATCTGACCTTTATCTGTTTAATTATAGCACATTTTGAAAGGGGTTGAGCAGGTGGGCTTGAACTAAAACTCCAGATTAGAATATCCCTGAATTTTGAGGATGTTTAGGTACAGACCAGAGCTTCAAACCTAGCCCCTAGTTCTCTAAAGAGTTAACCCAACTTCCTCCGCATCCCTTGGAATAACTTCTAACTGGGTGAAATTCTCATCTGGAGCCTAATGTTGCTGTTTGGGCCTATCACTGGTTTAACTCTGTAACTGTAAGACTTAGTACTGTTGCTCTGGCCAGACTTGTTTTCAAGCTCTAATAGCTTTATTTTACAGATCTACTCCATCACACATAGAGCTCATCTTTTATTAACATGTTCCTAACTCCTTCTGCCACACTTTCTCTGAAAATACTCTGCTGTTTCTTGTACTTCACAGCACTCCCGAGATATGCTGTTGTGCAGTACAAAGCTCTTATAATCCTGTTGCTTCAATTACAAAGGCATGTTATCGGGATGAAAATCTAATAGCCAGTACACTTTTTTTTTTAGCTATATGTAAAATTGCACCTCTGTGTTTTGTTTTGTTTTTTTTCAGGTCTGCACAGAAAGCTGCAAGCTTATCAGGTGAGAATCATGTCTTGACATGTATAAACTTATAAAACTGCTTTTTAATGGCGACGACTTCCAAAATCTGTTAACCACAGTGTTAAGGTTTTATTCGCTTTAATTCACTACCAGTTCATAGTCCAAAATATCCAATTCCTCTAATTCTTCCACTCATTTACTACTGGCCACCTCTTGCAGTAGTCTTGATTTTGCCATGTTTAAGGCTTTCTTTTAATGATTAATATTTGAGTTCAGTAAATAGAAACATGGGCCTCTCAAACTGTAGTCCACGGAGTCTTCCTTGGTCGTGTGCTGATAGCTCCACCCCCTTCTTAACAACTGAGAGGAAGGATGGTACAATGGCCTTACCCTGTGCCATAGGAGACGAGTTCAAGTGCTACTCTGCTTCAGATATCCTATGGGACAGGAAATCACACAGTGTTGTGCCTATTTTCCCCATGATGCTAATGCCTAATAGAGAAGTGTTCAGTTTATTTTTGTAGCTATGAGGAAAGAGAAACAAGCCTGGGAGCCTCCAGCAGGGGCTACCATGAGATAAAAAGATGCAGGGAGAGGAACAGCCAGAAAGAAGCAAGAGACCCCAATAAATTACCTCAGCAGACAGTGGCAAAGTGGAAAAGCAGGAGAAAGGAAATCTATAAGAGCGGAGGAAACTAATTTGCTTTTAAGGTATTTATTGTACACATGCATGTTAGCCAAGTATTATTGCAGTCACAAGGAAGGTTTGGGAAGACTAATAGAATTGTGGTAGGGGAGCTGGAGGGGAAAATGGCCTATTGGACTATCTCATTCCTTGGAAGTTGTCCCCACTAAAAAATCTATGAGAACTCATGACTCAGAACCTCCTGTACTTTTGTCAGAGCTTCCTTGTCGGCTTTGTCCTATAGGCTCAGACATAAGAACATAAGAATGTCCACCCTATATCAGACCAAAGGTCCATCTAGCCCAGTATACTGTCTTCAGACAGTGGCCAATGCCAGATGCTTCAGAGGGAATGTACAGAACAGCGCAATTATCAAGTAATCCAGTCTCATATTCTGGCAGTTAGAAGTCGCATCCCTGATCATCTTGGCTAATAGCCATTGATGGACCTATCTTCCATGAACTTAGCTAATTCTTTTTTGAATACAGTTATACTTTTAGACTTCACAATAACCCCTCGCAACAAGTTCCACAGGTTAACTGTGCATTGTGTGAAGAAGTACTTCCTTATTTAACTAACAGTGACAGTAGAGTGTTATTAATGGTGTCACTAGTAGGTCCAATCAACTAGCATGCACCTTTCTGCCTGGGAAAAAGGTCTATTGCCCAGAATCCAGGAACAAAAAGCAGAAGTAATATATGGGCAAGTAAAAGTGTCAGGTTTTATGTCATCCAGATCAGGGGAACAGGAAAATGTGGAGGCCTACTGGGTGACTGACATTGGCACAGCCGTATTGAATTGCCACTCAGAGACATAAGTATCCAAAAGGGCTAAGTGGGAATGAAGCAACAAGAACTGAGAGAGGTAGGGGGAAGGAGAAGAGGCTGAGTTGAATTACAGAACTAAGCTGTCAGTTAGAGGGCAGAGGAGGGGCTAGTTGATGTCAGCAGGGCTCCCAGGACCAACTGTTCTAGCTGCCCTGAGCTTGAGCCAGGGAGTGAATTGGCCTTTGGAAGCAAGGCTGCCAGGGTACAGTAGGGAACATATGCTGGTGTTCCCAGTACCCTGTGTTGAGAGCACTGGATTGTCTGTGCCCCTGATAGCACCATGCGCTGCAGCAGAGCATTCTGCTTCTTATTGCCTCCATGAGTTGCTTCTGCATCTCCCTATCTTTCTCCACAGTGGTTTTTGCCATGGCAATGCTATCTCTGGCACTGTAGTGCTTTCTCTGGCCACTTCAGTGCTCTCTTTGGATAGCTCCCTGTATTTTTAGCTCTCTGACATCAAATACAATCCCCAACTCTCAGTTGTTTTCAGTTTTGGGGAGAAGTCTGCAACGATTTTCCCCCAAGTTCTCTGCTTCTTCCTCTTCAAGTTAGCCAGCCACTTGGCCACTGGGAAAGACTCTGTTCTTGGGGATCTGGCCACTGTAGGTGCCATGGCTGGGGGAACAGAGAAAAATAAACCCTCATATTCCAGAGAGGCAATTATAGCATTTTTAATGTGTATTTGCCCTCCTTGTGTTCCTCCTCTGATGACTCTTGCTGTTTGTCCTTGTGGGGCAGCAGTGGGTTCCATAACCTCCTTGGGCTCAGTAGTGGTGTCACTGCTTAAACTCCTGTCCAGCTTCTCAAAAAAAATGGACAGGTCATATTCCATGGCTGGACTGTTTCCTGGCATCCCTTGTTTTAATGTACATTTCTCCTGACCTGTTTACTCGATCCAGCGCTAGTCAGTGCCTTGGTTGGGACTCCTCATGGACATCTGCTTTGCAATTGTAAGCAGAGTCAGGATGAGCTGTACCCTGACATCTGGTGGTGAAGTATGGGAAGTGTGGAAAGAATGTCTGGAATGCAAAATCTCAAATATTTGCATCTAACCATCACAGACTGCCCGAGCGTGGTGTTGCTTTGTGAACAGAAATGACTCCACTTCAGTTGGGTGTACTGCTAGACAAGGGACATGGGGTTCCCAAAACCCTGCTGAAGGGAGGAGAGGTTGGGACACGGTACTTGTGCTTGGTGCAGGCTCCTTGTGGGCTAGAAGCATCAGTTTGACACCTCGCCTTCCACATTTGTGAATGTAGATTGATTTTATTTCCTTAAGACTCTAGCAACAGGTTGCTGAAGCTGAACTCACTTTGGGCTAATGGGTGCAAATAGCAGGGCCCCTACTATGCTGAGATCACAAAAAGCTGAAATCAAAAAGAGCTGAAATTAATGAGCTGGAAGTACTGAGACTGTGCTAACTAGTGGGGAGCCTGAACATATCTGTGAACGAGCAGCTGCGGAGTGGAGCACAGTTTATATGGGATGCAGATCGACCACAGGGACAGCTGGTGAATGAGCGGCTGGCAGAGCGGAGTAGCTGTGGGGCGTGTGGAGCAGCCCACAGAGCGAGGGAGCCGAGCAGTTTGCTGGGGACAATGGGCAGCTCACGAGGCAAGCTGTGGAGCGGAGCAGTTTGTGAGACGGTCCGGAGGAGCAGAGTGGAGCGGCGGTAAGGCGGTAGCAGTTCGTGGAGAAGCGGAGCAGAACCCACGGGAGAGCAGGCAGTTGGCCCTGGACCAGCGTAAGGTGCCCCTTTCACCAGGCTGGGGGGGAGGGACTCTACAGATAGACTCTTGAATCTGTGGTGGCATTGACCAGAGACTTTTGGTTGTTGGTTGACTTTGGAGTGATTGAACTTAGACCCTAAGGGAAAATCTGCCAAATGTACTTGGGGGGTGGTTATGGTTTGTGTTATACTCTGTTTGTGGTGTCCAATGGGATGCCGCATTGTTTCCTTCCTTTATTAAAAAGATTTCGCTACACTCAGACTCCGTGCTTGCGAGAGGGGAAGTATTGCCTCCTAGAGGTGCCCAGGGGGGTGTGGTATGTAAGTGTCCCAGGTCACTGGGTGGGGGCTCGAGCCGGTTATGCCTTGTGTTATTGAAACGGAACCCCTGGATACTGAACCCGGCCCTTGTTGCTGCCAACTCAGAGGGGCAGAAGGGTTACACAATGTCCTCAAATATCAGAGGGGTAGCCATGTTAGTCTGGATCTGTAAAAGCAGCAAAGAATCCTGTGGCACCTTATAGACTAACAGACGTTTTGGAGCATGAGCTTTCGTAGGTGAATACCGACAAAGTGGGTATTCACCCACGAAAGCTCATGCTCCAAAACGTCTGTTAGTCTATAAGGTGCCACAGGATTCAATGTCCTCAAAGAAATCTTTCTTCCAGTGACTGGCCCCTAAAGATTGCTACACCGATGCTTCTCTCCAGATGGCAATGAGATCCAGGGCTCAGCCAGGTCCAAGTGGCTGCTTGAGACACATTATAAAGCTTCTGGAGTTATATCAGAGCAATGCTGATATACTCAAATCCAGGAGCAAATGAGCAAATTCTGGCCACATGCCAGTTTTGAAACAGGGACGGGAACATCAGGTCAACTTGACCCCAAGCAGTGGAGAGCACACAGGGAAACAGGTCAGTAACAGACAGAGCCTGAGATTGACAGTCCTTCATCTGCTAAGTAGAGCATCTCAGCATTGTGTGCACATGAACAGTAGATCAAACTAACTCAGTTCACAGCTGTCTTAATACACTTTGGAAAAGGATTCCAGAGCTCATGATAAATCTGGTGTTAGTGTGCTGTAATGAATTGTGTCATGTGTACCTGGGCATTTTTGCACTGGAGAAACTTGAGTTGATGTGGATTAACTCTTCTATGTAGACGTTCTCATTCTAGTTGGGTAGTCAACTATTTACCATATTTCACTGCTATGCCCAAAGTGATGGCAGCTATCTGCACTGTTGATGGGGATCCTGTAGAGCTATGCCCCTTCTTGAAGTGCAACCCATACTTCTTACAGATCCCGGCCTCTTTCCAATGACTCCTCTTCCTAAAAACTAGAGGATACAGAGTTATGAGATGTGTTCTTAAACTAAAAGCCTTCCCTTACCTCAGCAGTGACTAGACAAGTTATCTGTTCTCGTTTTTTTTCAAGGACCTTCTACACAGAATAAAAGAGTTCTCCCCGTTGCTTACCCAGCGCATGTACTACTACAGGGAATTCTGGAGGGGTTATACGTGAGCAGTTTTAGACTTTACATTGCTTTGTCCAACAGCTTTGCAGCTTCTAATCTCACAGCAGACAACAGATACATTATGGACCAAATCTTTGATCAGCAGGGCCAAATTAAATGTTGGTGAACAATACCAGTGAGAGAACAAATAATAACCTTGGTGAAATCTTGAATAAGAAGGATGACTCAATAAATTTGGAAACTATTTTACAGATTTTAGACAGAGTCAAGCAAAAGATAAGTTATCCCTTAAATTATCCCAACAAGGATTCATTCAAACAATAATAACTTTGGGAGAACATTCATCTTTACCAAGGCTACTCTACCCAGGCAAGAAATTTCATATTTGTTCCACTTCCCCAAGTCTTTTACTATTCCACATTGGAGGGTAATTTGCCATAAAAAGATGTTTGTGTGCTATTTTGTGTTCTAATCCAGAAGGCATTGTGATGCTGTGATGCTTCTTGGGGTACTCAGGGTTATCAAGCACTTCACTACCACCAGCTCGGGGGTTGGATTGTGCCTATCACTAACCTACAGAGAGAGAGAGAGTGTGTGGCCTGCATAGGCCTGGAAGCCTTGCTTGTGTTACCTATGGCCAGTGGGGTTGGGGACCTGACCTCCATAGCCAAGGCTTCCTCACTCTGAGGGCAGATAGTAGTGAGGTGCCCAGGAAGTATCACAGGTGCCTTTTACCAAAGGCCTGTTTCTCATATTACTGCAAATGGTTCCATTACCAAAGCAAACAATGGGGGGAATAATAGACAACCCTGTATCATACCCATAGAAAATTTAGGCCGCCAAAAATAAAAAATCACCCATTCATGCAGACCAATTTTGAACCCTTTTTAAAAAATTCCTGTCACTGAGGCCCTCTCCCTTTGCTACTTTCATTAATAATCAGGCATTTATCCCTAGGAAATATCAATGTGACTATTCATTGTGGGCAAGACCCCAAAGTGCTCGATTCTGCAGTTGTTCCAACATCCTGATTGGAAATCATACCAAGAGATATGAAATAATATAAGTAATATAAAAATCCTGCGTTTTCAATATTTACAAAGTCAAACATTTTCTTGAGATCTGGGTACAAGGCAGCTCTATCTAGCCTTTAACCACTTTTGGTCTAGGTCCAGAAAGCTGGAACAAAAGGTATAATTTCTAAGATATATACAATTGGATTGAAAAAAATGTTGATAACAACCCAGATGAAAAGATGGGAGAGGGAGTTAGACAAAGAAATGGATCTAATGGGTCTCTATAAGGAAGAGGGGACATACATCTACAATTTGTGTGGCTCATACAATTTTTTAAAATAAATTACTGTATAGATGGCATTAGAAAAAAAAAAGAACTAGATAAGTTCATGGAGTATAGATCCATCAATGACTGGGACTAGGCGACGGGATGGATCACTTGATGATTACTGTTCTGTTCATTCCCTCTGGGGCACCTGTCATTGGCCACTGTTGGAAGACAGGATACTGGGCTAGATGGACCCTTGAGTTGACCCAGTATGGCCGTTCTTATGTTCTTAGACTATAATTAAGATCCATCATATTTTTGCTCCTATGTAAGCACGCTGTTGGAGGGGTTGCTGGGAAAGGGGAAAATACTTGTACATGTTGCGATTGTGTCCAGAAATTAGATGGTTTGAGGAGGAAACAATTAAAGAGATTAATCTTATGACAAAATGCTGGCTTCCTAGAGATCCCCTGCCCTGCTTACTTAATGCTCCGGAAAGGATCTAAATTTTCAACAGAATGTCAAATGAATTTCTTTATTGCTGCACATTATTGGAAAAATGTGAGTCCTCCTCCTATTTGTAGTTTAGTAAAATATAGACTGTCCTTGTAATGGAAAGCCTTTTGCCCCAAATACATACAGAAGAGAAGTGCCAAAAAGAGGATAGGTATTTAGATATTTCATCCTTTTTAGTGTACATAAAGGAGAAGAGGTGTTCAGCCAGCAAGCCAGAATCTTTAGCCAGGTTCTTTGACTAGTCACCTGATCCTGAATAAGCAATGTACAATGTAGCATGTTAACCTTTTTTTATTTATAACTTTGCCTAAATAAAAAGTTTTTAAAAAAAAAATCCAAATGTTCTATTCACTCTGATGAAACTCCATTTTGAGATCTTATATCCATGTCTTGAAAGTCTAGATGCTTGACTTTGAATCATCTGGACTGAGACTGAGCAGACAAGGAAGGAAAAGAAATACCAGCTGCATATAGTTTATACGCAGTTCATCGGGTAGCAAAGGCTAAAGCTATGCCACCCTGTTCTGGACTTTTATTTGCTTCACAGATCCAAAAGGGTAGGAGAATTCAGAACAAGCTTCATTCTGAAGCAACAGAGAATAGAAGTAAGTGAAGTGGAGTTCAGCATCCATTTCCTCTGAGGTGTATATAGTGTGATGTGATGCTATAAAAGTTGTTTGACCAAAAACAAACAAACAAACAACCCCTCCCCCCAAGAATCGTGCCATAATGTAGTGATGGTAACAAATATGAAGGAAGAGAATCTCTACTGCACTGCAAAACTATGACTTGGTGAGGCCTGTTCAAAGATGGTTTATCAGCCTAAAAACTCAGTAATTCCTTCTTTTGTGGGTTAAAGTTGGATCCTCAACATTATTTAAATGCATTTTTGTGTGTAAATTCATTCATGTATGTTTTTAATAAGCAAGCAAAGCTTGTGGTAAGGAATAATGAAGAAAAGGATGTCGCTAGGTCTTAAAAATTAAAGGATATAACAATTCTCAAACTTCATAAAACACTGCAAATGAAACCCCCTTTTTTTACTGGTTCCTGTGCTGGTTTTTAACTGCTGGGAAAAAATTAACATTGCATCAGGTACAAGCTTCTCTTTCAGGCCCTTCACAATTTAGCCCTTCCCTGCTTGTCCACTCTGTTATCTCAGCACGTCATATACTGCTGCCTTCACTCTGCCAGCAATGCCAATCTTCTCCATCAATTAGTTCTGCCTCTTCAACAAGCACCTCCATGCTCCCACTCTTGCCACCTCATATGCTTAAGCCTTTAAGCGATATTGTAATACATAATAAATAAGATCTGCAACCCAAACACTGTATCCATGGCAACATGCAGTTGAACTTAGAACTCTATGACCCATGCAAAGGCAATTACTTTACTGTTTCTTTACTGTGTTTATGTATTAATGGTTTAGAATAGGAGGAATGACACCTGAGGTGGGCATTTCCTGGGATGGGTCCTCTGCAAAACCTTCAGCCAGTTATTAACTGCCAAGAGATGCTTGACCTACAGGTCATTACTGCTGAGGCAGATGTCAAAAGAAAAAACATCAACATTCACAGTGATAAGGAGCACTTAACATTTACAACACCCATTGGTGGTGCTGTCAGTCTGTGACAATAAGAATGAGTGAGAGTTCAAAAAATTGTCAGATTATAAATATTTCAGCAGTAACACACCTGTTAAAGTGTATTTAGCACCAGGCAATGCTGTAAGTATAAACAGTCTGAGTGGCAATGAAGTTCAGTGAATAGGGAACTGGTCTAGATGTCACAATAGCTGGAATCCTTGCCTAGATTTACTATTGACTCGCTGTTCACCTTGGCAAGCTTTAACCTGTCTGTGCCTCACTTTCCTCTGATGTCCAGTAAGGATAATGATACTTGTCCTCTTTTGTAAGGAACACTTTGAGCTCCCCAAATGAAAAGTGCTAGGTGCTATTAATCTAACAGGAAAATGATCACTAATCCCATTCAAAGTGTCTCCAGTCTCCATTGATCTAATGATTTCCATCTCTCATTATCCAATATTTGATCCATTGTTATTTAGTTTAAAGTTAGAGAACGTCTTAACTGCTTTGTAGTAAGACTCCTCAACCACAGCTTGGTATCTATGGTATGTCTATACAGGGATAAAAATACCGGGTCAGCTGATTTGGGCTAGCCTAGGTCAGGCTCTTGGGCTGAAAAATTACTGTGTAGATGTTTGGTCTGGAGCTGGAGCCTGAGCTCTGGGACCTGCAAGGTTGGAGTCAGCTAACTCCGTGTCTTGGGTCTTTTATCCTCATGGTGACATACTCCATCAAGCCAATGTTTCCCTCCATACTTAGACTAGGGTGCAGTGGGTCAGCAGATGTTGACTTTTTAGTGGCAACCACTGCATATTGTATAAGAATGTAAGAACAGTCACACTGGGTCAGATCAATGGTCTGTCTAGCCCAGTAGCCTGTTTCTGCCAGTGGCCCATGCCAAGTGCTTTTGGCAGTTGGAGGTTAGAGGCACCCGCAGCATGGGGTTGTGTCCCTGACCGTCTTGGGTAATAGCCATGAATGGCTCTGTCCTCTGAGAATTTATCTATATCTTTGGATCCCAGTTATACTTTTGGCCTTCACAACATCCCCCGGCAACCAGCTGACAGGCTGACTATGCATTGTGTGAAGGACCTTTTAATGTTTGTTTTAAACCTGCTGCCTATTAATTTCATTGGGTGATCCCTGGTTCTTTGGTTATGTGAAGGGATAAATAACACTTCCTTATGCACTATCTATTCTCCACATTGTTTATAATTCTAAAAACCTCTCATATCCCTCTTAATTTTCCCTTTTCTAAGTTGAACAGGCCCAGTCTTTTTAATCTCTCCTCCAATGCAAGCTGTTCCATATCCCTAATCATTTTTGTTGCCCTTCTCTGCAATTTTTCTAATTCTAATGTATCTTTCTGAGATGAGGCAACCAGAACTGTATTGGAGGTGTGGGCGTACCATGGGTTTATATAGTGGCATTAGGGTATTTGCTGTCATATTATCTACCCCTTTCCTAACGCTTCCTAACACTGTTCACTCTTTGGGAGTGTGATGTTTTCCGAAACCTACCCCGGCTGACTCCACAATGCCACTGACAATCACGCAGCGCGCTTCCCCAGGGCTCTGCTGAAGGCTCAGCCTTTTCAAGCCATGCCCCACCCCACTCTCCATCCTTGCATGGGTAGCTGAGATGCACCTACCGCCTCCCTCCCTCCCGCCGGCTGCTCGGAGGCGGCTCAGGGCGGGCAGCCTGCGCCTGGGGTTGAAGTACTTTCCCGGGCAGTGGCGGGGCGAGGGAGGAGGCGGCTGAGCTGAGAGCAAAGCGCAGGGCACCGGCTGCCCTTTGAGTCTCAGCACCGCGGGAGCAGCTAGCCTGGAGCTCGAGACGGGACGGTCCCTGTGCGAGCAGCGCCGGGAAGAGGAGGAGGAAGCCGGGCTTTGCCGGCGCTGCCTGCCCGCGGCGGGGAGCCCGGGAGGGAGCAGCCGCCCCGGCGGAGCCATGGAGCCTGCCGAGGGGCAGAGCAGCGGCCAGGTGCTTATGTGCCAGACCGTCTACCCCGCGCACGCCACGCACCGCGGGGAGCTCAGCGCCGGCCAGCTCCTCAAATGGATCGACACCACCGCCTGCCTGGCAGGTCAGGGGCCGGCGTACCCCGCGCTCAGCCCTCTAGCGGCCCGCCAGCAGCCAGCTCCCAGGGACGGGAGGCGCTGAGCCGGACACCGGGCTGAACGGGGGCGGCAGGGGGGAAACTGAGGCACGGAGGGAGACAGGACCTTCCCAAGGCAAATCGAGGGAGCAGCAGGCAAGGGACCCAGGAGTCCTGACTTCTAGCGCCTCCCTCTTCTAACCACTCACGCGCGGTCCCTCCAGCCCAGCGTGAGGCTCATCAGAGATGGGGACTCCAGTGTCTGCTGTGCTTGGCCCTGCCTGGGAGCTGAGAGCCCCACTAAGGGCGTGGCCTGCCGGGGGCTCTTGTTAAAGCAGCAATAGGAGCCAGCTTGGCTTCCTAGGAGCCCGTTGTCCAGCCAGGCTGCAGCCTCCTCCCCCTCCCAGAGGTAATGGCTCAGGCTGGAGCGCTCAGCCGTGGGGCTGGAGAGCGTTGTTGTTGCTGCGAGGAAAGGAGCCCATCCTTTGGATTCGTTAGCCACTTATCCTTGGAGTTGCTGTGCTGGGAGCTAGTTCATCCTCTTCAATATCTTGCCTCTGGCAGTGGGTGGCCTACACTTGATGGTTCAAAAGGTGTGTGTGGCAGTGGGGATATGTTGCATTAGGCCAGTTATACACAGCTATATTAGTGGAAGGGACAGAGACAATTCCTAAATTTACAATCAAGTGAACATTTTTGGACCTGGCTCATGAGCACTGAGAGTCATTGTAACTATATGAACTGGATATTTCAGCTGCAAAAGTTCTGGTTGTTCATATACATATCTAATTCTTTTAAAATTCGTGCCGAACTCTTCATCTCAGCAGTTCCCTGGAGCCATATATTCCACAAGTGAATTGTAATTTGTGTGGAACAAAATATTTCTTCTGGCCAATTTTTTAAATTGTAGCCTCTTAATTTCACACTGTCCCACTGTTTCTTGTATTATGGGAAAGGAGCAGAATGAAAATTGCTCAATTAAACCTTAGAATGAGAAGTGGAATAGAGGTTTAGATCATGTCAGGTTTTCCCATCAGGCCATTTGATAGTGTTTCGTCCTCTTCACATTTAAAAGTCCCAAGCACTAGGCTTCTACCACTTCCCTTAGAATGCTATTTCACACAGTAAAGAGCTCATTATAGATGCTATGTTTACAGGTATTTTTGTTTTCTTTTAATTGTGTGATATCAATTTACTGCCCTTGTACATAATTTGCTAAATCCTGATGGATATGTTCCAGATCTGCCAATTCTCTCTCTTTCAAGGGCGGCTCCAGCCAACCTATGAAGACCCTCTCTTGCCCTCCCTCTTTACTAGCCAATCTTGTGCACCTTGTGACTGAAGTGGCAATGTAATGCCAGAAAGGCTTACAAGAAATGTCAGCCCACTACAGACTACTGAAAGAGGTCCTGTAAGAAGATTCACTCATGCCAGGAATTAGGAGTGGATTATTATTCAACTAAAATAACCCCTACGGATTTCATTACCCCTTAAAATTAAACTGTTTGGTGTCATGGAGCAGTAAGGAGAGACAGAAAATCCTGGTATCAAAAGAAAGGAAAGTAACAACTTGGGGAAAAGGACATATAGGTTAGAGAGAAAAGGGGAAGGAGAGGAGGATTGCAATGTGATGAATAGGTACAGTGTCAATGATGTGGGGGGAAACCGGTACAAATTACCAGAGCCCAGTGGTCCAGAAGGGTGCCCGGCTTCCCCGGCTTCGTCAGCCCTCTTTAGCCGGTCTGTCCTTGCGGGGGAGGAGGGGAGGAAGCAAATTTTTTTTTTTCACCAGGGTCCGAACCCGCTCTTGGCGGCCCTGAGTAGGTAGAGGATTCTGGAAAAGGTGAAGAGAAGAGAGCAAGAGTAGAAAGAAAAGGATGAAGGAAATAGACAAGAGAAAAAATGGGAAGAAAGGAGACAAAAGCACTAGTGGAATACAGTCAAAACTGAGAGACAGAGAAAACCCATTTGCCGGGAACTCCGCCTACATATAATATGATAAGTACTGCCTTTAGAAATGCCATAGATAGGTTAGAATTGTCAAGAGTATTACAGAAAGATGAAGTTGTCCAATTTAAGTAGAAAAAGGGGACTAAGAAGTGGAAAGATATGAGACAGAATGAAAAGTGAGATAAGAAGGTTCTATTTCTGTCTTTACAATTTTAAATGCATTGATTTCCATTTGGAATAGAGTTGCCCATAATCAAACTACAGTATACAGAATATGTGTGTGTATGCAATATACCCATGCATGTTTGCAGTTTGAAAACTTAGCTAAATTGATAATGCTACATTTAAAATCTTAATCAAATTCAACTCTTCGCCATCTCTGCTGTCCATGAACTTCATTTACAGGTATATGTTAGCAAATAGTCCATAATAAGCATTGAGGAGATTAGCAGATATCTTATGTCTGAACTGCATCTCCATATACTGTAGTATTACCACTGTGTAGGTATTTGCAACGATTAGTGATTTAACAGTTTTATATAATCTACTATTCATATATAGAAAGATGTGAGGCTGCTGGAGAATTTGTCCTGCATAGTACTCTGAAGGTATGCAGCTCTAGGTCTGCAACTGTTTGCTATTCGTAAACATGCTTTTTATTTCTTTTAAAAATAATAGTCATTCAGAGCTATGTGTTCTACCCTTAAACCTGGTGTATCAAGTACTACTTATTTTAACAGGCAAAAGCCTAATCTAAGAAGGGCTGTTAGATTAACTTCCTACTTTGAATTGTCAGGGCCTCAACTGATATAATTATCATATGATATGTTAAGTTACATCAGATGAGGATTTGACCCTATATTTAACTTTTCTCCCCTTTTTGTTGTCCCTATTAGTGACTGTTACTGGAATATTGTTCATTAATATCAGAGAAGTAATCCTACCACACACACAATTTACTAATGTATATAATGGAGATAGATTTCAAGATCTAATGCTGTAAGAGCAAAGGAGTTGGTTTCCTTCTCAAACTAGCCTTCCTCATTAATATTAATATTATTATTTATGATTTTACAAACCAGAAGTTCACAGACAAATCTGTTACTATTTAAATATCAAACAAAACTCACACAAATGAAAACAACAAACAGTTGTGGGAATAAAGTAAGGAAGAACAAATGTTAAAAGTATAAGGTCACATGATTACATAGGTATGTCATGTACTTGTCTTGATATTACCATGAGCTATAGCTGTATACCAACATATACTTTTTTGAGGTAGGGAATCTGTAGGTTGGAGCAGGGGTGATAGGAGAATGATGTCCTTCAAGCAGTAATATACAACGAACCTAGTTCTTGAATCCTGACCCAGATAAAAATCATAACCATTTAGGATTAAATTCATCCCTGCTCAGAGGACTCACTAAGCCAATAACACTTGGCTTAAGTAATGCACAGGGACCTGTGCAGGCCCTCTGAGTGGCAGTGAATTTCAATGGAAGTTTTGCCACTGAGTAAGGACTGCAGATTTGGTTTCTTAAAAATCAAAAAGCAAACTCAAGAGTGTGACATGTCTGCACCCACACGGTCATAGCAGCTAGTGCATGGGGAGAGCTTTATTTATCTTCAGGAGAAAAGCAAGTGGAGCTTATTTTAATTGATTGCTGCTTGAAGAATTGCTTTAAAGGGGAAAAAGTGCCTCAGGGGCACCAGGATGTTAAGTCAAACAAGAAGGAAAAAAAGCTTAAATAAAAATGTGATTTAAATCCCTTAAGTTTTCCTTTTTACAATACCAGGGCCATCTTCCTTCAGCTGCTTTTTGCTGCTTCTGGCAGCTCTAAGTGGCTATAAAGCCAGTAGATCCTGCCATCTGAAAATTCCCTCTTGAGTGATATAGGGAGGGAGAGGAATTATTTAAGTTTAGTACTAATGTAGGCACGAGGACGAATGGGTACAAACTGGATATTAGGAAGTTTAGACTTGAAATTAGATGAAGGTTTCTAACCATTAGGGGAGTGAGTTCCTGGACAGCCTTCCGAGGGAAGTAGTGGGGGAAAGACTTATTCTGGCTTTAAGACTAACTTGATAAGTATAATGGAGGGGACTGTATAATGATGGTGTTATTCTCAATTCCGCGGTGACTCCATAGCAGTTGCTGGCACCATTATCAGTGCAGACAACGATACACTCGTATCAAATCGGTCTCACGCTAGAAAGGAGAAATGTATGGGATCTGCGTTGCATATGGAAACTAGAGTTATACTTGGGCCATAGCGAGATTTCTTCTCTCTGACGGTGCTGGCGGACTAAGTGGTGGCTCCTACTCCACATGCTCAGGAGTTTAGTACCTGATCGCCCGATTTGAGACTGGATCTTGGCCCTCTCTCTCTCTGGCGGGATAGTTGAGATGTGGTTGTACTCCGTTGCAGAGGCCGGATTTGCCTTATTGTGCAAACGCCACGGCGCAAAGGTATTACGCGCCAAAAAGGACGCCCTATATCCATGCCTGCTCGAATGGGAGGCATAGGGGTCACTTAGCTGGTGGATTCCCTGCAGCTTTGAGAGTTCTTCAAATCTCAATTTTGAGGATTTCAATAACTCAGTCATGGGTTCGGGGTTGTTATAAATGTGTATGGGCAGGGTTTTGTGGCCTGCCTTGTGCAGGAGGTCAGACTAGATGATCATATTGGTCCCTTCTGACCTATGAGTCTATGAGTCTATGAGCATGTCCATAGGGGAATCCTTGAGTGATAAAGTGCTTCCACAGTGACTCTATACAACCACCTCTCACAGTCCCTTGGCCTAGGGAGCATGGGCTTGGGTGCTGCTGTGCAGCAGTGTATCTAGTGTAGTAACTTTGCATCTTCTCTCTCTTTGAAGCTGAAAAACATGCTGGTGTATCCTGTGTGACAGCGTCAGTGGATGACATACAATTTGAAGAGACTGCCAGGTAGAACCCTATATGGTAATTATCAAACCTTATCAGTTTAGAGTTCTCTTTTTCTTTTCTATTTAACAGAGATTAACCAAGGCATATAAAATCTGAGATAGTGGTTCAATGATTTCCCTACAGGCACAGAGTTCATTCTAGAAATTTGCCAACGGTGCTTGGGCTTAACTTGCCCATTTGCTGGAAGGCAAAGATCAATTTCACAAAGTCTAAAATAAACTGTAGTTACTTTTGACCCTATAAACTAGAAAACAGGTCAGAAACTTAAGGCCCAATGACCTTTGCCCCTGGTTAAAATGAATACTATGAGCCATTGTTTATTCCTTTGTGAATGAGGAATATATTCAATTATAGTTGCTGTGTGAATTTTTGATAGATGCAAGCTCTCTTTCAATTTCTTTCTTTTCTTTCCATTCGTTCCTCATCTGGTTACAAGAACTATCCATGTAGCAGAAAGGCATAAAAGAGGAATTTTATATTTGCAAACTCTGTATGTTTAGTGAATCCACAGGATAGTACAAGGATTAAAAAAATCTTTCATTTCTGCTTTAACTGTTTCTCAGCCAGGGAACTAAGATTTCTTAAGGCTAAACCCTTGCACTGTAAGTGCCAACTGTTTGCAGTTAATATTAACAATGGGGAACATCCATTAACTCTTCAATTGTTTATTTTTTTAAAGGCATTGTTCTTGTTCTGATTCACTCCCATTTTTAAAAATATAGAAAGCAAATTTGATATTGCATTATAAAAGTCTGGCCCACTGCACCACTAGTGCACTGAGCCGGGACAAAAATATACTTTTGGATGTAGCTAGGTTAAGAAAAAAAAAGATTAACTCTTGGAATGCTGACATCTTTTAAGTGCTGAGTTGTGATACTGAATTCTTAGAAGGCAGGATATATGGAATGGGCCCTGTTTTCAGAACTGTATAATAATAATAATGACTGTTGCTTGTATTTGAGTGTGACTATAACTAGAAATCAGTTTCCACGAGTAGGGTTCAGGAGACGTGCCAGGCCAAGTTGTTGTATACATTCCCTCCTACTGTTGGCCAAGATGGCACGATAATATTCTGTTACTCGTTCTGTTCCCTTTGTAGTGGAGTGCCAAGCTCACCTGTCATGGGCCATATCCTCCCATGTCATTAAGTCCAGCCTGACAGACTGTATGTACCACTTGATGCAATCCTTGTAGCGAAGTTTGCAATTATCACAATTGCACATACAGCTGGGTAATTGTCAGCAAGATTGCAGAAGTGGTGTAATTGCAGTAACTATTGGCAATTGTGCATTCAGAATAAGCACACATTTGTGCACTCATAGTGCTGAATATCGGGCCTTCTAAACCCACATTCACCTAAGGACAGGATTAAGATTGATAAGAGATGTGCATAAACATTGCCACATGGAAGAGACCTAAGAGGTCCTTGACTTCCCGCACAAAGCCAGTCTCAAGAGTCCTCTTCCTAACTACAGTCTTTTCCATTTTGCTTTCTAATGAAAAGCACTTCTCTGGAAAGTTGTGATCAAAAGCTTCTACTGACGAACTAAGCGTCACATTTTTCTCTCAGGTACAGAGATGCCACCCTCATGGACTTCAATGGAATTTTCACTCTTGTAACTGAGAGCAGAATTAGACCCTAAATATTTTAACTGTGTTTCAGCCATAGATCACCTTTAACATCCTGAGTGGAGTAGTGCTTACCATGTGATGTGCTGAACATGTATAATTAAGAAGATTGAGTTAAACTTCTCATATAATTAATAACTATCCCCTTTAACCTTGATTATAGTATAGTGTTTCCTGCTTTAATGTTTCATTCACTTATATTAGCCTACCAAATATTTTGGGAAGAGGTATATATTCTGTGACTACTTCTGCAACTTAAACTGTATACTGGGAAAGTTAGTTTTATGCCAAGAGAAAGAATGAATTCCTGCTCCTTGTCTTTTTACACCGTGTGAGTTCATAGTAATAGCATGAGCACTGTCTGATTTAAAATAATCTAATTTAAATTCTTTTATTGACCATGTATCTCCACCAAAAGCTCTCAGTCTGGTACATTTCAAAATGTTCCAGTCAATGAAAATGCAATGTTCTATGATCAGTGTTCTTGAATATCCATTCAAATGCCCAGGGCCATCCAAAGGAGAGGTAGCTTCTTGGAGACCCATTGTTTCAGAGGCCCTCTGTCTGAGGCAAGCTTTGTAACTCATATATCATATATCCCATTCTGAGAGTGGGACCATCATATATCATATATCCCATTCTGAGAATGGGACCAAAGGAGAAGGCAATTAATTTCTTCTTTCCCCACCTTTCTAAGAACCTTTCATACTGCAAAATCTGCCTGGTAGACACCCCACAAATCAGATCACTAGAAATGCTGTGACCTCCGATGTCCGGACAGGAAATTAAAGGAATCTACCTGCAAAGCATATTAAAAAAACTAACATAGTGAGGATGATTTCACTGCTTCTAAAAATGTCATGGAATTAGCCTGTGATATCATTTCAGAAATTGGCCTCTAAAATGACTGAACACTAGTCTTTCCGTCATATTGGGAAAGGGAAGGGCAACCAACTTGAACCTCTTCATTTTAGCTGAATGAGAGAGAACCAGAAAATCAGAAGCAATCAAGAGGCAAGCCTGCACTGGCCTGTGCTGTACAGTAGGAGGAGCAGAGGAGTTTTGTGAACAACACCCAAATTCAGTTTATGCAAATTTCTGCCTGGGACACACACACCTGACCAGTCCTTTGGTTTCTCCAGGGTTGTGCCAGGCCGCATAAGTAGGAGAGGAAGGTGTGACATGAATGAGATTGGGGGTGGTTCTGGGAAAAACTGCTTAGCGCCCATCCTGGTTGCCAAATTCTGGTACCCAGTGGCTATTTTGACCCAGATAAATTCTGCCTAGTTGCAGGACTCAGAGTGATTGTAGAGCCATACTTCAGTCAGCTGCTGAGAAGCAGTATGGAGAGCAGGACTAGCACCTACTCAAGGGCTTATATTTGCCTTCCACACAGACATAATTTCCTCAGTTTTTTTGCCAGTGAAGAATTTGGCCCTTTCTGATGTCCCAAAAGATCCTCAGATTAGAATATAAATATTATGAAATCAGGAAAATAGTTTGAAATTATGTTTATAATAGAGAGAAGTTTCACTGAAGGGAAAAATAGAGTTATCATTTAGAAATAGAATTTCTTGTCAGTTTCCTGGATGAAGCATCCTTTTATGGTCTCTTAAGCAAAAGCTTTTCAGACTTTAAAGGCACACTGTCAAGATAAAAATCATATTTTTAAAAAGTCTCCTTATCTATATTATTAGTAACATACCAAAGTAGTCAACAATGTTCTTGACACTCACAATATTTAGTTGTTGTAAGGGTACTCATGAATTTCTGATTTCTTCCTTCAGTCATGAAGTTTTGCTCTTATCCAAAATGGCTGCCATCTCCCATCACTGTCAGTAGCAATAAAGTAACAGGCAGCTCTTAGCAAGCTGGCTATTGTCTTCCTTAAGCCTTTGCAGATGAAAGTGATGCTGTCCCCAGCAAAGATGGCCACCATCTTCATTGTTTCTAGAGCTGGCTGAGAATTTTCCATCAGAATGATTTTGCAAAAGACTGGAAGTGAGATGATCAATTTAAGAAGAGCCTTAGTTTAACCTAAACAAATTTGCTCCCTTTACCATTTCTTCCAACTTTAATTAATAAACACACTGGGCCAGATCCTTCTATAGTGTAAATGCATCTGGCTCCATTGACTTCAATGAAATTAGGTTGATTTACTAAAACTGAGGATCTGGCCCACTGTAGCCTGTTTATGCACCATTGCATACTTTGGGCTAGATCCTCAGATGATGTAAATCAGCATAGCACCATTGAAGTCAATGGAACTATGCCAGTTTACATCCACTGAGGATCTAACAAAGTGAAAAGACAGTATTTGCTATTTAAGGTTCTCTGTTGGAATATCACCCACAGAGTAGGCATGCTGCAGCTCTGGCCCTGTCCACAGTTTGGAGAGTGCATTCCCAGGGCATCACAGAACAGAGCCTGCTTTGGGTTTGTTTGTGGGGAAGAAAGTGAATTCTGCCCTATCAGCCTATGCATAGCTTGAGAAATTAGATACCAGTACCCACTTGTGCAATTGTGCATATATGTACACTCACTGATTTAACAAACCTCACAAGCATATGTGCCTGCATACTTAAAAATGGAATCTAGTCTAAAGTTTCTGACTGGACTTGAGATTGGTGTATAATGGCATAACAGCATAACGGTGCTTATAGGTATATTTCTAATATAAAGGTACTCTCTTATTAACTCTGTACAGTTTTCTGAATAACTCCAGTTTGGTTCAGCAGCTTCTTTATTGAAGTTCCCAGTAAAGTTTGATTTGAGAAGAACTTCTACAATTAAATACTTGTTGTTGTTGCCCATAATTTACTGGCCTTGTGCATTATCAGTAAAAAGTGCATTGGCATGTTATATTGCTTGCCATTGGTGGTATTCCCTTACGTTACATAGATGGATCACTGAAATGACAAATGTTTATACAGCCTGACCCAAAGCCCATTGGAGTCAATGGAAGGGCCCCTGTTGACTTCAGTGGGTTTTGGATCACAGTCAGGGCCGGTACAAGGAAGTTTCGCGCCCTAGGTGAAACTTCCACCTTGCGCCCCCCCAGCCCTGCAACAGCTCCCCCCCCCGAAGTGTGCCTCCTGCCCCTGTGGCAGCTCCCTGCACCCCACGGCAGCTCCCCACTCCCTGGCCCGAGGAGCCCTGTGGTACCTCCCCACCCCAGCTCACCTCTGCTTCGCTTCCTCCCCGAGCATGCTGTCCTGCTCTAATTCTCCTCCCAGGCTTGCGGCGCCAAACAGCTGATTGGAGCCACAAGCCTGGGAGGCGGGAGAAGTGAAGCAGCAACTGCACAGTGGAACCCCAGGGCTGCCGGCGGTGCGCTGACCCAGGGGAACCCCTGGGCTGCCGGCTGCCAGTGCGCTGACCCAGGGGAACCCCTGGGCTGCCGGCGGCCGTGGCGCTGACCCAGGGGAACCCCTGGGCTGCCGGCTGCTGGTGGCAGCACACTGACCCAGGGGAACCCCTGGGCTGCCGGCTGCTGGTGGCAGCACGCTGACCCAGGGGAACCCCAGGGCTGGCAGCTGCTGGCAGCAACGCGCTGACCCAGGGGAACCCCTGGGCTGCCAGATGCTGTGGCGGCTCACTGACCCTGGGCCCCTGGGTCAGTGCGCTGCCACGGTAGCCGGCAGCTCAGGGGTTCCCCTGGGCCAGGGGACACCCTGGGCTGCCAGCTGCCGCAGCGGCGCACTGACCTAGGGGACCCCGTGGGCTTCCAGCTGCTGTGGCGGCATACTGACCCAGGGGACACCAGGGCTGCCTGCTGTCGCTGCCACCGGCAGCTCAGACTCCCTCTCCATCCAAGCAGCAGCGGGCCACTCAACCACTTAAAAAAAAATTGGGGGGCGCTGCTTTTTGGCACCCTCAAATCTTGGCGCCCTAGGCAACCGCCTAGTCCGCCTAAATGGTTGCACCGGCTCTGATCACAGTGCAGTTCATGTAATAATTGTGCAACTTAATGAGATGACACTTGTCTTAACAGAGTTGGACAAATTATCATCATCAAAGCAAAGGTAAACCGAGCATTCACTACTAGCATGGAAGTAAGTGATATTAATTTCTCATTTTTATAATTATTTCTTTAACAAATTGCTGCACAGAGAGGCAGGAGGAGAAAGATAATGGAACAAGATTCTACCACTGTAACTTTATTATTGTTAATTTCAGAAGGAGCTTAATGAAGACTCTTAAATAATGTGCATCATCCTCATATGAAACAACTGCACCTAAATTATTTTTATATTTCTATAGCACATTGCTGTCCTGTGAGTGAGCTGTGCCAGACTAACATAAAGTCCCCTGAAGAAGTTACGTTCTAAAGGCATTAGCAAGCGTAACACAAAATAAAATACAAAGTGGGGTAGATAATCAATATTAGCCCACTCCAAGGCCATTGACCTCAATAGGCTTTGGATCAGAGTCCATGGCTAGAAAGGCTCACAGAATAGGTGGCTTTCTTAATGTTTTTTGAAATACATGATACAAAGATCCTTATCTCAGATGTGTCAATGCCACTTATTGCTTGTGCTGTAAAAGACATGGCAACTGAACCTCAAGTAGTCTTTTCTCCTCTCTGTGCCCCTACACTTATTTCCATTAGCTTTAATGGGAGTGATGTGAATGCATCAGTGGGAGAATGTATTCCAAAGTGTTCTAAAAATCCTAAAGACCAAAGACTTGAAGCATGTCATGTCTGTTTCAGATGAACTAGTAAAGTATTTCACTAGTCATTCGCTTCACATTGTGTTTTATAGACTTGTACAGGTTTTTGCTGATGCAAGTCCTACTGCTTCTAAAGATGCAAGCAGGGTGCTGAAATGGCACATAAGTAAATGGAAGTAATAGCTCACAGAGCCAAATGTAAATGTCTGTACTATTTTTAGAGGAGCTGCTAAGCCTCCATTTACAGATATGTTGCCATGGTTTTAAATATTCATGAAGTGTATTGGTGATACTATGGCCATAATGAAAAGTCTGTGCATTCCGCCCTTTAAGATGTAAGCTCAAGACAACATTTAATTCTGCAAGTGTTGTGACTTGATGTCTTATCTAGAAATTAACAATGGGGTAACTTTTTTTTTCTTTTTAGGTTGGTGTCAAGGTTACAGTACAGGATATCTTGACTAGTGTTCAGAAACTTCTTAGTGTGGCTTTCTCTACATATGTAATAAGACCAGTTGGTGATGAAAAGGTATCTCATTTAATTCAGAAAAATTCTGGCATGGAAAGAGGTTTTTGTGAAATATCTCTTGTTTGATTATTGTGAAACTGACAAAAAAACAAATGATATTATCCACTCATTTCACCTGAGGGCAGAAAAATAATGTGAAGTCCAGACTGTAAGAAGATTTTAAAAACCTTCTCTGTGATCTCATGATGGGCTATTTTTCTGCCACTTTATAGGTCCTTACTTTTTAATTTTTGCAAGGTCTTCCTTACTAGAATTGGCATCTTTATCCCAACTTTACTGACAGAGTTGGTAAAACAGATATTTTCAAACATAAAATGAAACCTACCTGAGAAAGATTAGAGGCTAAATTAATTGGTTAATGTTTGAACATTAAAGTACTATATAAATACTCTGTATTATTATTTATTATTGGCTTGATCCTGTGTTAGCTCATGCATCTTTAGCTCAACATTCCAAACGGGTCATTTCAGGATGAAACTGGTGATGATTAACTAAGATCAGCTTCAATGGGCAGCCATTCAAGCAGGAGAATTTGACACCTCAGTTCAAAATCCATCAGAATTTCAGCATTTGGAGCAAACAACTATAACTTTTTGTACATTTTTAAAAGCCCACTTATTTTTTAGACTTTTGCTGTTGTTGCTTTGTAGACAAGTTTGGGAAGAGGGAAGAATGACAACCTAGGGTTACCATGTTTAAGTTTCCCAAAAAGAGGACACTGCTGTGGGGGGGAGCTGGGAGGGGCTACAGTTGGGGAGTGCTGGAAGGGTGTGTGTGTGTGTGTGTGTGTATTGGAGGGTATTTGAGAGGTGCTGGAGGGAGTACCTGGGGGATGCTGGGAGAGGTGTGTATGTGTATTGGAAGTGGTATCTGGGGGGTGCTGGAGTGAGAGCCTGGTGTGGACGGTGTTGGAGCGGGAACCTGGGGGGGGGCTGGAAGAAGTGTGTATGTGTACTGGGAGTGGTATTAGGGGGCTGTTGGAGGGGGGGGTTCTCATTCTTTAGATAGGGGGCAGTGTCAAATCTGGGTGTGTGTGTGCTGGAGCAGGAACCTGGGGGTGCTGGAGGAGGTACCTGTGTTCTCATTCTTGAGGTAGGGGGCAATGTCACTGCTGAGTCTGGCTCAGACCCAGGACAGAGTGACAGCTGTCAGTCAGCACCTCCCTCAGGGACTCTCCCCCTCCCCAGGGCTGGGAGCATGGGATCTGGCAGCTGCGAGGACTAGTCAGATGTCGATGCAGGGGAGGGACCCATTGGGGCTCTCTTTCTGAGTTGCAACATCTGGCCCACAAAAAACCTGGACATTGCCTCTTATTTGAAAAATCCACCCTGACAGAAGGCAGAGGAGCAAAAAAGAGGCAATGTCCGGGAAACTCCAGACATATGGTAACCCTATGACTACCTAACTCTGCTGGGAGGAAGGGCAATTTTGTTTTAAGAAAAAATTGGCAAGATTCTGAGCAGGGATGGAAGTGGAGGAAAGGAGCTGGTTTGAGAAAAAAATCAAAGGCGGAGAATTGTTAGCAAGGATTGGTGATACTAACATCCCTCCAGGAAAACATGGCAGAGTTGTTTAGAAAGGGAGGGTGCAAGGCTGAGAGAGAGAACATGAAGTGGGGAAAACTGGTGTAGCCCCATGCCCTGCTGACAGTAGGTCTGGGAAGAGGTGGTTTTGGCCATATGTAGTGGCTGGTGTCTAGAAACACACCAGGTTCTCTGACAAAGTCTCGAAGTCTAAGCCTCTAAGTCAACAAGAGGATTTGGGGTGGAGGTACAGTGGAACCACTGTCACCCACATGAAGCAGCAGGGTGTTGGCTCTGTTCTTGTTGAAGCTTCTGGGCCTAGGTGGAAGGGACCAGAGAATAGGTCTGGATACAGAGAGCAGCTGTTCCTTGCAACTCAGCTGTTTTTATCTGTCCCCTATTTAGATAACATTGTTCAAAAGCCAGTGGGCTAGATTTTCAAAGAGTTTGTGCCACTAACCTGACCACTAACATGCTTGATGTGTGAAAGGGGAAATACACTTGGGGCAGAAGGGCTTCACATGTAGAAGAAGAGTGTTGGGAAAACAGCCTGTAAAACTGTGTTGCTATGGCATTTTCAAAGGAGCATATCCAAGCACAAGTAGTGGCAGGGGTGCAAATGCATGCTTGGGACACAACAAACAATATAAACTCCTCAGACTAATTTGAAAATGCATTTCCAGTTGTGTTTTCTGTGAAGCATTTAAAACAAAATAGGGTTTGGTGAGTTTCTTATATTTTTAGTTTCTCAAAACAAAAACACCTTGTCATTGAATTTTGGCAAATGGCTCAGGACTAAAAGTGAAAACCTAGATATTGCATAATCCCTTGAACTTTAAGTCTTTCCGTATTTGTAGTAATATGACTTGCTGTACTGCAGAAATTACAGTAAAGAGTTCTAGAGGATGCTGATGCCAGCGTACTTTTTAAATGGCATTGGCTCAAAGTGCAGTTCAGAGCACACTTAGATATGATTGTACAATCACATGAAAGCTTCTTTTCATTTGTGTAGGTTAACTTAAAATCAGTCAAGCTGCAGTCTCCACAAGATCATCTGGAACATAGTCTGGCTGTTGAGAGAAGAAGAATCCGACTGGACCATGAACATGTCTTTGAGACCCTAATGCAAGAGAGTAACATGGAAGATTGTCAGTGTGGTCAGTAAAGCAGACACAACCAGTAATTATGGGCAAATAGAGGGGACCAAAAAGCAACCAATTCAGACTAGAGACAAAAGCATATAAAAACCTTTGAGGATAAGACTCCAGGGGCTAGCAAAGGCCAGGTTTGCGAGGGTTTTGGAGGACAGCAAATCTTTGTAGTGGTTCTCTCTGTCCTTCTGCCCTGCAGGGATTCCAGGTGTAAGGTTGCAGGATCAGGGCCAAAATGTGAGTTGATCCTTATTTCACATTTACTCTTCACTTAGGCTTTGCCTACATGGGGATTTTAAAACTGGATCAAATTGAGTTAATCTGGTTTGGAAACCTTGCATACAGACGATGCAAACCATTACTGTGAATTAACTCCACGTATTGGGAACTCTTGCAAAGTGGACTAGCCATACTTCAAATTGAATTAGTTAGAATTAGTGTCAGCGCAGGAAGCTCCTGTGGTGTGCCACAGGAGTTAGGACCTTTGTGTGGACATTTCAAAGCAGATGTCCTAAAGGGGTCATGACTAGGACGCTGACCAGTGCTGGATAAAGAACAAGGAGCTCAGAAAAAAGTGCATTGGAATGAGGGATAAGAGGAGACAATCTGTTAGAAGACATGTGACCTGACCATTTTTTGATGAACTGGACATAATTCCATACAGTTATAGTACAACCCGTCCAAGATGCTGCCCATGCTCTTCCCCCCAACCAAGGATGACTGGCTTGACCCACTGGAGGCTGAGCAGGAGGATGCCCCCTGAGAGCCAGGATCTTTTTGTGCCTCGGGAGCCTGATGATGAGCAGCTGGAAAGTGAGCCCCAGTCCTGCCTTGCTATAATGGACCCTTCCATTGGCTGAGCCCAAGACCCATCCAGAAACCCGGGCTGGGACTGAAGAGTCAGATTCCCTGGAGGGAACTTCAGCATGTAAACAGCTATCTTTACAATGTATTATTTATTATTATTGTTGGCTGATGTGAGCTAAGAGACCCTGCCTTCCTCCCAGTCTCTCTGTTCTGTTTCACAATGGCACCCACCAGCACGGTGCAATCACAGAATGTACCCTGTGCCTCTCTGCTCCCCTCCAGCAGCAGATTCAAACACTGAAAGCATTCATTTGTGCAAAATTCAACAGTTTATTGAAACAGGGTTTACAAGAAAAGAAATTTGGTTAGTTTTTGTAGTTTTCATGAAGTATAAACGCACATTGCATGCCTGGTGAAGGCACAAAAAATACTATTCTTCACTGAGGTTCAAATGCTCTGTAACATGAATTCTAGTAGACAGTCATTGCAGGATTCTATCTGTTTTTCTCTAGACTTTCTCCATGTCTGCAGCGGAGACATAGCTGAACTTAACACTGAGAAATAGCTCGATTTTGTTTCATACATCCCTCCCCAGTATAGTTTTCAAGGCCCTTCATTCTTGCAGCACTTCTGAGGTGACCATCCTGGTGAATAACTTCACAGAGTATTTCTCTGATCTGCCCTCTGCCTTTTTGTATAAGACCAATCTCTACCTCCTAGTCACCTGCCTCAGTGATCAAGAGTCAGGACAGCCTAATGGTCATACAGAAGGAATTACTATCCAGATCCCCCCCTCCAAGAACCTCCCTTTAAACCTCTACTCCCGTAGAGGTGCATCCAAACAAAACTGCAAAACCAAACCTGGAACAAACCACTCATCCCATCCCTAACAGCATGGAAGCAGACACAGTAGACTGAAATCCAAATGCATTCAGCACCTTCATAAGAATGTAAGAATGGCCCTACTGGGTCAGATGAAAGGTCTGTCTAGCCCAGTATCCTGTCTTCCGACAGTGGCCAGTGCCAAGTGCCCCAGAGGGAATGAACAGAACAGGTAATCATCCATGCCCTGTCGCTCATTTCCAGCTTCTGGCAAGCAGCATGTAAGCAGCTATCTTACCTTCCATACATTCACATCACTTACCATCTCTGAGGTTCTCTCCAAAATGGGAAGGGTCTCAGTGGGAGATAAAGTCACATATACCTACTGAAAAAGCTGTCATGACTTGTCTGTGACACAAACAATAAACAAGTGTTTTTTCCCCCTACTCTCACAATCACAGCACCTGCAACTGCCAGACCATCAAGGACAGGGCCTCTGTGTACGCTGACAGACTGGCTAAGCTGAAAGAGAGAAAAAGGAAGACGTGGATGTCAGAATGGCAGAATCACAGGGGAAAACCAGGCTGGCTAGGAGGTAGAGGCTGTACATGAGGACCCAGTAGGAGAAAGAAATGCATCTCTTCCAGAAGATCATGGCAGTGGCAAGGACGGTGTTGCAGTGGCCAGGGAAAGTGTGGCTGCATCCCAGTCCACTCCACCCCACCATATGTGCAGGCCTCTGACTCAGAATACAAACAGTAGGCATCACTAGCAACATTCCTCTTGGTATTTATGTTTTCTGTGGGACACCTTGCTGGCTGTTCAAACCTCTGAGCAAATCTCCACCCCTTGGCTTCTCCCACCCAATATTAAGGCTTTCCCCTTGCGCTCAGCAATATTGTGCAGAACACAACACGCAGATATTATGGTTGGAACATTTTTAACCTGTTGCTTCCAACCTATTCCATAAACAGCACCATCACTGGACCACCATTCTGTATGGTGCTCCAATACCCCTTTCTGTTATGAATTCTGCGCCCTGGTGGGGGAGACAAATGATAGGCACATGGGTTCCATCAGTTTCCCCATATTGCTTGGGAATGTCAGATGTGCAAAGCCATCAGTAATGTCTTGGGCCTTCCCCATCCTGAAGTTCTCTTGCTAGTGCTGGTCATCTCAGCTCTGCCGAATGATCTTCTCCCATCAATCTACACTGGTTTCCTGGGTCCCAAATAGTACTGAATGCTTGTTGGTGATCCAGAAACTAGTCCTCTTGTTTCAACAGCTTCGCATCATCCTATTCTTCTGCCTCATCCTGCTGCCACCACTGTAGATTATCCTACTGCTGCTGTAGAATATTCTATTGCTTCCACATCATCCACTTGGTAGTGAGAGGTGGATAGAAAGCTGGCTAGATCATCAGGCTCAATGGGTAGTGAGCAATGGCTCCATGTCTAGCTGGCAGCCGGTATCAAGCAGAGTGTCCCAAGGGTCAGTCCTGGGGCCAGTTTTGTTCAATATCTTCATTAATGATCTAGAGGATGGTGCGGACTGCAGCCTCAGCAAGTTTGCAGATGACACTAAACTGGGAGGAGTGGTAGATACGCTGGATGGTAAGGATAGGATACAGAGGGACCTAGACAAATTAGAGGATTGGACCAAAAAAAACCTGATGAGGTTCAACAAGGACAAGTGCAGAGTCCTGCACTTAGGACGGAAGAATCCCATGCACTGCTACAGCCTAGGGGCCGAATGGCTAGGCAGCAGTTTTGCAGAAAAGGACCTAGGGGTTACAGTGGACGAGAAGCTGGATATGAGTCGACAGTGTGCCCTTGTTGCCAAGAAGGCTAACAGCATTTTGGGCTGCATAAGTAGGTGTATTGCCAGCAGATCAAAGGACGTGATCATTCCCCTCTATTTGACATTGGTGAGGCCTCATCTGGAGTACTGTGTCCAGTTTTGGGCCCCACACTACCAGAAGGATTTGGAAAAATTGGAAAGAGGCCAGCGGAGGGTAACAAAAATGATTAGGGGGCTGGAGCATATGACTTATGAGGAAAGGCTGAGGGAACTGGGATTGTTTAGTCTGCAGAAGAGAAGAATGAGGGGGGGATTTGATAGTTGCTTTCAACTTCTTGAAAGGGGTTCCAAAGAGGATGGATCTAGACTGTTCTCAGTGGTACCAGATGACAGAACAAGGAGTAATGGTCTCAAGTTGCACTGGGGGAAGTTTAGGCTGGATATTAGGAAAAACTTTTTCACTAGGAGGGTGATGAAGCACTGGAATGGGTTACCTAGGGAGGTGATAGAATCTCCTTCCTTAGAGGTTTTTAAGGTCAGGCTTGACAAAGCCCCGACTGGGATGATTTAGTTGGGGATTGGTCCTGCTTTGAGCAGGGGGTTGGACTAAATGACCTCCTGAGGTCCCCCCCAACCCTGATAGTCTATGCTTCTATTATTCTAAGTCCAATGCAGAATTCATCTGGTTCTGAGTGCCATAATACAGCCCAAGCATCCTGTGCATATTCATGCCTGCCACCACAGCAGCTCGCAGCATTGGTGTGTCTATGCTGGCTGACAGCAACTATAAACAGTGCGAGACAATGGGGCAGAGATAGCGAAAATATGGGATTTAAAAAAATGTGAACAAACATGGCTTCCCACAATTCACAGTGGAAACAATCCCAGGACGTACAATGCTCAGCAGCAAAGCAATGGACCATGGGCTATCCCCAGAGAATGCTATGCCCTCAGTTCGCAGAAAGCTGCCGCCATGTGTTCACAATGCAGATTGAAAACAGAACAGGCATTCTGTGTGCACACTGTTGGGATGACTTGAATACAGCGAGTTACCTGAGGCTCATAAAAGCACTTTGACTTAAACCCCTTGTGTAGATGTACTCTTACTTGACAGGTTTAGGGTTGGGGTTTTTTTAAGGGTTTTATAGAATTCATTCATACTTCAAGCTGAATTTTGCAGTGCAGAAATAAAGTCCAATAGCACCAATTAAGAGACACATAGGAGGAGAAATCCATTTGGCTTGATGCCTATAGCTTTCCAAGAAATCAACAGGAACTATGTGCATGTGAGGAGATTGCTCTCAAGAAACAGAAGAAAAATTCTTCAGAGTGATAATCTAAATCCTGGCAGGAAAAGTGCAGAGCGATGATGTGACCAAAAGGAAAAACTGAAGCCTAACTGGTTTCTTTCTTCATCTAGATTTGCCTTTATTTCCCAGACTTATCTCTGTCCTGAAATTACATGAATCGAAGTCACTGTATTCCCTTTCAAAAACCTGAAATTATTCACAGATGTTTAAGAAACTTTCTAGTATTTACAGTATGAAGTAAACATCTCTGTTTATGAACTTCAGTCACAAATAAATTATCTACAGAGAAAAACACTATCTATTATAAATATAATACCTGCCTTCACAATTTAATTGAGCTGTGAAGAGTCAGGATGGACACTTTATATTGTCATGGTGATACCTTTCTGGTAGAAAACTAAGACCCCCAAAGAGCAATCAGAGAGTGGTAACATTCAGTTTCCATGGCCCTAGCTGCATTAGGGAAATTGTCTAGATACACCAGTTCAACATCAACAATGACATATAGAAAGTAAAATAGGATCAAAAATGAGATTAGTATATATGAAGATTGTTAGCTTTCAAATACATACAAAATACATCAAGCAAGAAAATGAAGTTTGTCTTGTGAATGCAAGTTATACAACTCCTTAAGGAGGTCCAAAGTGCAAGGTAATCAGATATCCAAATAGCTATTTGATGATCGTAAACCACAGTTTACTAGGGCAGAAGCCAAAGACATAATTCGTGTCTTATGAAATCCTGTGGTGCAGGTGTTGGTGCATGCTTGAAATGACTGACACATCTGATACTTGAAACTATTATATCAAGACGTAACTGAAAATATAAAGACTCTTTTTTTAAATTCAGAACACCTCACAGTCAAGGCCCTGATTCAGCAAAGTACTTAGCACACATGTAACTTTAAGCAGTGACTTCAGTAAGACAACTCACATCCTTAAAGTTATGCATATGCTTGAGTACCTTGCTGACTTGAGCCCTAAAAGACTGCGACTTTTAAGTCATAACACCCAAGATGCTGGAGGCCAAATTCATCCCTGATGTACCTTCACTGAGTTACACAAGAGTTCAGTTTAGCTCTAGATTCTTAATTAGAGCTTGTATAATATGAATATTTATGGGTATGTTTACATACTTATGGTGAAAATACACGTGTAAGTCCATTGAAATAGTTTCAATAAGCGAATGCTAAGGTTGTATGGTTAAACATTTGAAAGATGGATTGGGAAAGTTAATGTTGTGCACACAACCCTAACTCTGCCCCCAGTGCATGGCTATTCACTATAATACAGTATTTAATGAACACACTATTTTGCAAGTAATAGAGTATAACACGATACAGTAATTTTCTACAACCTTAAATCTGCATGTATAGCGATTTTTAGTACTGCAAGACATTTATAGCAAAAGTATATAATAAACTTTACTTACTTATAAAACACATTGCAGATTAAATAGAGCAAGCAAGAGTAATAATGAAAATTTACTGGCATACATAGGTTGCCGACATTTTCAATTCGAAGAGCTGCATAGCTGTCTGATTCCCTGAACGTGTGCTTTTAACATAGGTTTTGTATGAAGGCTGTCTTCTCATCCCTCCAAACAGAATTTGATCTGTCACCAGGGTGTTCTGTTTCTCTCCATTCTGCTTCCTTGGCAGACAAGAGGCTATGGTGCCCTTGCACCTTGTCAGAGCGTCAGGCTGTTGCTATTATTGGAAGAATCAGCAGCCTTTTGGCTTCAGGCACTCCTTGATGTGGGTTTCTTTCTCCCTACAGACATTTTTTTCAATTGTACCAAAAGCCGATAGATCCCCACAGTGATGGGAAAAGGGTATATTCCTCTCTTGGGACAGCTAATAACTCTACTCACTTAATTTTCCCATTAATGTATTGTTACCATGTTTCAGATAATGTAAGTGATACAGAGGAAGATACTATTTCAACTGATCTAACCCATGTGCAGAGCATTGAACTTGTCCTACCTCCTCATGCAAACCATCATGGAAATACGTTTGGTGGCCAGATTATGGCATGGATGGAGACAGTAGCTACTATTTCAGCAAGGTACTTTTCTATTTGATGGCTTCCTATATGATTCTGAAAAGACATGCTGTGTGGAAAATCAAAAGTACTCCATATCCACCATTTTAATGTTAAGGTCATCACAGAGGTTAGTTACAAATGAGAAGTGAAAATAAATTGTATTGTGCTCTCTCGCTGTTGAGGTGCAGGGGATATCTACATGTTTATATATAGGCTTTTCTATGGCACATATTTCCAGAACATCTGAGTGCTTGAAACACTGCTGAGAAATATTGTTATCTCCTCTTTACAGATGGCGAACTGAGGGACAGAGAGATTATATGATTTGCTTGAGGCTTCAAAGCAAGTCAATAGCAGAGCTAGAAATAGAACCCAGATCCTGATGGCTCGTGCAGAGCCTTGACCACAAGAATATCTTTCGGTATATGGTAAAATCCTCTGGCCCAGCATCAATGAAATCATAAAACAGAGCGGCTGCTGAAGGACAGTCTGCAGCTCCCTATGCATAGTAGAGATGAACTCGAGTGTGGCCGGTGGGTCTGAACAATATGAGAGCCACTACCAGGAAGTGTGGATGGGCACTGGCATGGGAGTTCTCTTCTAGCCATTGATTCACTATATTATCTTGGATAGGTCACTTAACTTCTCCGTCTCTCAGTTCCCACATCTGTAAAATGAGAGCAATAATGCTTCCCCAGCATCCTTTGTGAAGTGCTTTGAGATCTACAGGTGAAAAGTGCAAAGCTTTATTGCTACACCCTGTAGGTTCATTAGTGGCTATGGCCCAACTGAGCAGCTGCTCTGCCTTCTGCCTTTAGGTTGGAGGGTTCTATCACCTCAGTCTTGACATTGGTCTCCCACACAAACAAAGCTTCTCTGTATGTGAGACCTGAATTTCTATCAGAATTCCCCTCACACACCACCTGACCTACTTCATTGCAGGGATGCTAGCAATGTGTTTGTTTTTTACTTTAATAATTAAATGCCATTCCTTTTCCTTATTCATCTAATTTTGATTTGTAGCCAGTTAGTTGCACTAATAAGAAATTCTCTATAGTTCTTAGATAAACAACTCATTTTATTAAAATTAGAAAACACACTGATTTTACATCAGTATGTAACTCCATTGACTTCATTACTCCTCATTTATGCCAGTGTACCCAAGACCTGGTCCAAAATATCAGGCTCTGCTTCCCTTGGCTATGTCAATACACAACTAACCTGAAAGTTAAAATAGTTTATCTGGAAATATGAATATTGAACATAATTTATCAGATTGAAACTTTTAGAAGTAGTAGCTCATGGCAGAGACAATACTGGATGGAAACAGAGCTTGTGTTTTATGCTTGAGAAATAGCTGCCCTCGCTACAAACCTTTTGTAAGGCAACAATTAACTCTGACCTTTGTAGGTACCAGTTAGAGTTGCTATGGCCACAGGCTGAGATGGGGAAAGCGGGGGGTGTGGAGGGGAGGGGGAAAAAGCAATACTTGAAGAATAAATTTAAAACACCCATAGAAAGGTTTTTCAAAAGGTTATGTCACCTTTCTAAAAGTTGTGAAAGTAATTGAGCAGCTTAAAGACAGTACTGCAGTAATTGAAAATCCATTTGAACCAGGGCCGTCCTTTCTGATATTTTATGACCAATAGAAGTATTCGGTGCTTTGTTTTCTTGGAAAATAGATCTTAATATTTAGGAAAAAATCCCCCTTTAAAAAATCACATCCTTTCGTCCCCTTGGTAATGTTGTATCTTTACTGTGAGTGTTGTAAATGAGATACCCATTTAGCATTTTAAATAGGAAGAGCAAATTATGTTTAATGAAATTACAGAGTCATTTAATATATTAGTCTATTATAAAGATGTTCTATTCAATTAATTAGCAACAGATAATTGTGTGCATTTAACAATACTGGTACATTAGTTTACAAAGAGTGCAATTGAATTAAGAGCTGTGACTACTACAAAACTGTGTCATTTCTAGGCTAAAAATGTGTAAGATGAAATTCTGTACTAATACCATGTATGCTTTTCTCACTGAATTCGACAGGCATTGCCTGCACATTCATGAGGGCAGAATGTGACCCTTTAGAGTCAGGAAATAAATTGAATTGTTGTTATTAATTATCCGCATCAGCACCTAGAGGCTCCAGTGTGGTTTAGGGCTGTGAAGAACGATAGAAAAGCCCCCCTACAGGAATTTACAAACTTGAAAATCACAATCCTGCAACTACTTAATCACAAGTGCAATTCTAAGTAATCCAGTGCGGCTCCAAAGCTACAATGGGACAACTCAGGTGAGCAAAGCAATGCATGTGATCAAGTGTTTTCAGGATCAGGGCCTTAACTGAGAAAAGAGAGACTAGTGAGTGTAATAAACAACAGAAAGGTATGGAGAATGGAAGGATGAGGTAAAAAAAAATAATAGAGGTTATATTAAATGAATATACCCTTCAGCCTTGATTTTTAAAAATTAGGCATTCAGCTTTGGATTTCTGCATGGGCAAATGGCCAGTTGTACATCTAACTGGCTTTTTGCATGTTTAGAAACTCAGTTCTAAGACTCAACTTCAGTAGTTGCATACAACTTTTAGACAAAAGACATATTTCCTTAGTATCATTACAAATTAATGCAGGCTGTAGCTGGATGAATTTTTAATTTATGTTTCACATAATCATATACTGCACAAAACTATATTGTTTTCTGATAAATGTGAAGAAACCATCAGAGGTAAAAAGGATGTATGGACTGAAGTTCTTACACAGGTACATTGTCTTTGGCACTGAAGAAGTTTCATTAACTTGAATAGGACCAGACTGTGAACTCTTTACTCACACTAAACAATATCTTACTCCAAAAGTAGTCCTGTTGAAGTGATGGGGCTCTTTAAGAAGTAAGGTAGTACTGAATGAATGAGAGTAAGGGGTTCATAATCTGGCCCAATATGAGGTTTATAACAAGTAGGCTTAATTAGTTAAATGTTTGTACAGTGCATTACAAATGAAGCAGCACAATAGAAGTGGTATTATATTTTGAGACCCAAATTCCATGCTGTTTTATAGCTGAACGTGCTGTCATTTATGAGAAGTCGAGGGATTAAATTAGGCTTGCATTGTGAACTTCTAATTTGTGCCAACCTCATTACTTTAAGTATGCCAAATAATCCTGGGCTGTACCAATACAGAAAACAGAATTACAACACTATATACTCTGTTTTGTTTCTCTCCTGCTTTCTCATTCAGCCGTCTCTGTCATTCATATCCCACCTTGAAATCAGTTGATATGTTTAAATTCCGGGGACCCTCCACTGTTGGTGATCGTCTTGTCTTCAAAGCAATAGTTAACAACACATTTCAGAAAAGGTAACACTATCTATGTACTTGTCTCACTGCCCTTCAATAGTACAAGCCCTCCTGAATATTTCAGACTCAAGCCCTCATTGGGGTTTTCCTTATCAGGTTTTTAATGAAGAAATATTTTCAAAATAGCTCTGCTTTTCTCATTTCAAAGATAGTTTGAAGCTTGGTTTATTGTTTATTCATATCGAAAAGATCTCCCGTACCCTCTAGTGATTGATAGCCCAGTTCTGCAAACCTAAATTACAAGTGTAATGCTAAGCAACCCAATGAACTCCAAGTCTCCAGTGGTGAGCTGGAGCCGGTTCCCACTGGTTTGCAAGAACCAGTTGTTACATTTAGAAGTCGGTGTAGAACCGGCTATCAAAGGGGCGGGTGGGCTGTTAAAGGGGCCCGCCTGAGCTCCCAGCTGTGGAGCGTCTCCCAGCCCCTCCCCTGTTCCCCCCCTCAGAACTGCAGCTTGCCGAGCTGCCAGCGCCAGTGTTCTGGGCAGCTCCTGTCGCTTTGAGCGGCAAGGTAAGGGGGGCTGCGAGCTCCAGTGGGCCGCATGGCATCCTTACATGCTGACCTGAGCAGCATGGTAAGGGGGCTGGGCCAGGGCTGGGAGGAGGGGTTGGATGAGGCAGGGGCTGGGCAGGGAGCAGTTGGAGGGGGCGGAGCTTCTGGGGGGCAGTCAGGGAATGGGGAACAGGGGGGTTCGGGTAGGCATGAGAGTTCCAGGGGTCTGTTGGGGTGGTGGTGGATGGGGTCGGGGGAGTCAAGGGACAGGGAGCAGGACGAGTTGGGTAGGGGGTGGGGAGGGATCCTGGGGGACAGTTAGGGTGGGGTGTCTCAGGAGGGGGTGGTCAGGGGACAAGGAGAGGGTGGAAGGTTGATGGGTTGCTTGCGGCCCTTGCGGGTTCTGAGGGGGGCAGTCGGGGGCAGGACATGATGGGGGTCAGATGAGGGGGACAGGCTGTTTTGGGAAGCACAGTCTTCCCTACCTGGCCCCCAATGCAATTTTGCACCCACGATGAGTAGGGCCGGCTTTAGGAATTGCGGGGCCTGGTTCGAACAGTTTCAACAGGGCCCCGGCAGGGATGACTAAAAAAAAAAATATGTAAAACACATGTGGGGCTTGTACTCATCGGGCGGTGCTCCGAGTCTTCGGCGGCACTTTGGTGGCGGATCCTTCACTCGCAGCACTGAAGGACCTGCCGCCGAAGTGCCACCAAAGACCTGGTAGGGAACTGGTTGTTAAGATTTTGGCAGCTCATCACTGGACATTGTAGTCATTTGGACCCTGATCCTGGAGTGTACTCCATGTGGATACAGGGCTCTGTTTGTGTGGAGCTTATTGCAGAGTCCAGGCCCTAGCAGCTGCTTCCTGGTTGCAAAGCTCTTGTTTTGGAAGAGGGATGAAGAAGGGGAAAGTGAGGACATCTGGTATTAAACGCAGCCAAATGCTGTCTGGAAGAAATGGGTACAGCTGCCATAGAAGTCTTTACACCAATTGCAACTGGTTCTAAGTTGGGCAGAATATAAGTGTTAATGAGCGTTATTTAGCACAATGAAAGGGCCTGATGCTTGAATTCAGTAAGTCTGCTTTGTACCCATCCTGTGGCATAAAGCAGACTTAAACACAGTTGATCCTACCTTCTGAGGATCCCCCCATGGTGAGGGAAACCTCCAGTGACTTAAGGCTACTATAGAGGCTCCTACACCACAATCCCCTTTCTGAAACCTAGCAAAGAGTGTGTGTGGTTGCAATACCCCTTTGCCAGGGGGATCCCCAGCTACTGGAATGATTCCTTGCAGTTAGGCATAAGTAAATGACACCAGGGAAGTGACAGTTCTTCTTCGAGTGCTTGCTCATATCCATTCCAGTTAGGTGTGTGCGCGCCACGTGCACGTTCGTTGGAGAAACTTTTACCCTAGCAACACTCGGTGGGCTGGCAGGTCGCCCCCTGGAGTGGCACCGGTATGGTGCCTAATATATACCCCTGCCTGCCCGTCCGCTCCTCAGTTCCTTCTTGCCGGCTATTCCGACAGCGGGGAAGGAGGGCGGGTGTGGAATGGATATGAGCAACACATCTCGAAGAACAACAGTTACAAAGGTGAGTAACCGTCTTTTCTTCTTCGAGTGCTTGCTCATATCCATTCCAGTTAGGTGATTCCCAAGCCTTACCTAGGCGGTGGGGTCGGAGAGAGACATAGCGGAATGCAAGACCGCTGAGC
>NC_133774.1:53217707-53255048 GCF_003597395.2 Chelonoidis abingdonii | reverse complement strand
TTGTAACTGTTGTTCTTCGAGATGTGTTGCTCATATCCATTCCGCACCCGCTCTCCTTCCCCACTGTTGGAATAGCCAGCAAGAAGGAACTGAGGAGCGGGTGGGCCGGCAGGGGTATATATTAGGCGCCATACCGGCGCCACTCCAGGGGGCGACCTGCCGGCCCACCGAGTGTTCCTAGGGTAAAAGTTTCTCCGACGAACGTGCACGCGGCGCACGCACACCTAACTGGAATGGATATGAGCAACACATCTCGAAGAACAACAGTTACAAAGGTGAGTAACCGTCTTTTCCCTAGCCAGCCTGGGACCTGGAATATCAAAGTCGCTTAAACCCATCTTTGCCCCCACCCCAACCCCTGGTCCTGTGATAAGCACTGCTCAGCCAGACCAGAGGCTGTGGCCTAAGAAGGTAGGCAGAAGTGCCACAGGAGAAGCCACAGGGGGGTATAAGTTACAGCAGTCCTGCCTTGAACTTCAGCTTATATTCTGCTATGTCAATATTTCTGGAGCAAATAGGGTCCTGGTGGCAATAGATGTAACTCCCATTGCTACTCCCTTTATCAAGGGCTAAATTTGGTCCCGCCAGGACACCAGCTTGCTGTGAGTTACCTTTGTCTTGCACATCTGAACGCCAATCAGTGCAAGTTCATTCTCACCCCCAAGTCTTTCCCCCGCCCTCAGCCCCCAGTTCCCACACTCTGCTCATCATTAGGTATCTAAGCACCTACACTACTTTGCTACTTTAATTCATTTTCTGCCTATTTTAGTCCTGACATTTACCTTACACCACCTTTTACATCACTGCTGAAATATGCCTCTGTGTCCAGATAGAAAACTATTCATTAATTGTTCATATATCCAAAATACTCAGATTTCCATCACTGTTGTTCCCTGTACCCAAGAAGTATATAACAGCTCTAGTTATGTTTGTCTCATTGCTGCTTCTGTGTCATTCTGTTGTGGTTAAATAATTCGTTTAAACTCTTCTTTCAGAGTTGAGGTTGGCGTTCGTGTTGAGGCCTACAACTGTGAGGAGTGGACCATAGGCCAAGCACGGCATATTAACAGCGCTTTTCTGATTTTTAATGCTGTAAATGACAAAGGAGAGCTCCTTACCTTTCCTAGAGTCAAACCCACTACAAAGGTCAGCTCTTTACACGAGAGAGAGAGAATGAATATAGAGATGGCTTATATAGTCCAACCCAAAATAATGCATATCACACAGCCAATCACTGTCAGACATTCCAGGGGAGTGAAGAGCTAAGCAAGGTTATAAACTGAATCACTTTCTCTTCCTTCTCAAGAGGATATTCTGAACTTGAGAAAGCTTGTAGGCTAATTGAACAACTCCTAACTAGCCTATGGATTTGTAAAGGAAGTGGCTGGAGTCAGGCACACAAGTCCTATTGAATTTCAATGGGAATTAGTGCCTTTTTCCCTTTGGCTCCTTTGAACATTCCATCCCAAGTACATGGATCCCTTAAAGTGGTTCATTGAGCTTTTAAACCTTCATGACTATAAAATTGTTGTTTTGAATATTCTGCTATGATGTAATCTTTTGTTAGCGCTTTTTTCTTTCTCTTATCACAGAATTCCATAAAGTACCAGGGCAGAAATAAAAGAGCTACTGAAATAGTGAATTAATGACTAGGAGGGTAATGACTTTGTAAGGAAATGAGGAGTCATATGCACTCTGCACTAGCCAATGCACTACCTTGCACATTAAACTCTATCTTGTTTCAAGAGGGAAAGCTGACTCCTGTGTCAGCATTATCTCCACTCTTCTAAAAAATGCTATAGCACCTTAACTTCAACCAGAGAAGCAATGCTTCAACTAAGCAGCAACTCACAGGGCATTAAGTCCAGTACCTTTTTTCTAACAAGAACAGAGTACCAGCTCTGAAGCAGAAATAAAAAAAGAAGCTACTTTCTACTGCAGTTGAAGAAGAAAAAATATGCAGACTAACAGACTAAAATAGAGGATTAGGTGCGATATTTTCAAAAGCACCTAAATCACACAGCCCAATCCCATTCAGTGGGATTTATACTTAGTTGCTTTTGAAATTTCTATTTTAAATGGAATAGCAATGGAAGAAAGTAGTGACTGAATAGTCAGTCTGAGGTGGTGATCAAACTTATTGTGCAGTGCTCACTTCTAATTTTTCATAGTGCACTGCCCTCTGCTCTCCAACTCAGACATGTACTAAAGTGGTATAGAAATCCCTCAAATATTGCTTTCCATGTTGAGCACTGTGTAGAAGGTTCTTTGGATTAATATTTTATCTAAAAGGTGGCACTTTTGGCAAGTACAAAATGTTTAGCATTATACTTCTTTATTGCTCCTGGGCAAAAGTCCATGTAATAACACTATGCTACTAAAATACTCTCGACTGGTACTTAGATTATTTTTTCTATGTGAAGGGATACATCGCTTTAAAAAAAAATTGATCAAGTTCATACCTGGGGAAATTCCATTGTAATAAGTGCAGTAATTTTGGGGGAGAGGGGCTTAAATAACATAGTTTACAATTGGTATATGACAGTGTCCCTTTTAATAAATAATTCTTGTCTTTTGCATAACATTATCGAAGTAGAATGTATCATAATTCAATCAGATTATTTCTGTTTTGTTTTGCTTCTTGTGAAGGATGGTTTGAGAAGATATTATGGAGCTATTGCGCGCAGAAGAATTAGACTAACCAGGTATGAATAAATTTCAAAGGTGACTTGGTACTATCTTTCACTGTGGCAGAAGTGAACTTTTTTGTTTACATATACTGTGCTCATTATTTTAAGTCTTCTCAGATGCAATAGCTATTGGCACTTAGCATTTCTGGACCTGATCTTGTTTGCCTAAGTCATGATGAAATCAATGGCTACTATTCATCTGAGTAAGTCAAGAAATATTTGGGCTTTCTTGTGTGTTCCCCATCCTTTTTGGGGGAAAAAGAGGAGCTAATGCTTACTTAACTCACCATGTTGTTGTGAGGATTAATTAATTAATATTTGTAAAGCATTCAGAAGATGCTGAATACTGTGCAAGTGGTTATTGTACATTGAAGGAAGACAATGAACACTATTTGTTTTGTTTTGACCTCTTTGTATACATAATATGTATTTCAGAAAATACATCCTTTCCAATAAGGAAGACATTCCTTCCTCTGATCTCTGGGATACAAGCAACCAGGTAATACTTACATCATCTGAATTCATCCACATACATAGTCTGAGAGGTGTATATGGATATTTTGGATATGCTAAAACAATGCTAAAGATCTGATGCAAACAATTAGCATCTTAACTTGACCGGCTGTACCTGATGTCGGAAGAGTGGGTAAATGTGTACATTGTATGTGTAGCAATACTTACACACAGTGGGGTGAAGTAAGGATGGATTAGTACTACTGACCCTGAATTTCCATGATTTTGTGTATTTATGCAAATCCCTAGTGTTATTTTATTGCAGAATGTTCTGTATGAAAGTTTTTTTTAACCCCCACTGGTTCCTTGATGTTGTATTAGGTCCTTATAATTAAATCTAAAAGTAAATAAATAATAATTGGAAATGTATAATGTAGGAAATGATTTGCCATTGACTGTGGCAGCACTGGAATGTGTTACCATCGGAGTTTGACTTCTGTGACTGTAGCAATTTTTTTCTGCAGAAAAGGAAATATAAACAGACAGTAGATCTGAACAAACTGAATGATCCAATTTTTTTTAAATGAAATTGAAACGTCTTTAAAGATTCTTGCTTTGTTTATTCCCTTTTTATCAATTCCAAATATCAGCTCTATCCTTGACATGTACTGATCCAGTGTCGTCAAACACAAGTAATAGGTATCCAGTCCAGATATCCACTCCTCTGATTGCACCTTCTGTTTTCAAGCAGTAGAGGTTTTTTTTTTTTTTTGCTCTATTTTATCCATCAAAGAAAGCCAAATTAGTGTTTTTAATTAGGGTTCTTTTGCCATCAGCCATGTGAAAACACAATCCAGCTATTGAAAGTATTTAATTTGGAAACTAATGGACTGTGTTTTCTGGAAGAAGACCACTTACGGGAAAAAATCCATTTGCCTGGTTTGTGATTCTGGGGTAACTATGGTACAGAAATGAGATTCTCTTTTATATCAGCCCTTCATTTTTAATAATATATCTTACATTTCAGGCATACTTGAGTTATAGCAATGTAGCCACTCTGACAGTGCTGGCAACAAAATGTGGATGGGAAATAACCAGCACTCTGGATAATGTAAGTACAGAATTGTGGAACAGTTGCATGCCAACTTCAGTAATATGCTCACCATTAGAACTGGGCAGACAAAGTGTATTCTGTTTCATGAATGATTATGATATTTCAAAATTTGGTTTAGTTCTGATTAGGAAAGGAAAACAAATTTTTTGAAATTCTCTGTGAGTGGGAGGCAGCATCTCCTGCCTGCTGGTTAGAGCCAAGGCAGCAGTTATGCCCAATGGTTTGTCTCCAGTAGCATCCTTGCCTACTGGGTACAGCTCATAGGCAGTGGCTCTGCCACATGGGCTGTTGCTCCACTTCATGGGTGCAGCTCACAGGAGGGGTAGGGAAACCCATTCCACTAGGTTCTGACCCAGGGCTCTTGGAGGCTGTCCCTCGTACTGCATCCCAGCTGGCTTCTGTTCATCCATGGGGGAGTGCTGCCTTCTGTGCTTCTGGCCCTGGTCCCAGTCTCTGGGAGCGGCAGCTCCCGCATTCCCTGGCTTGGCGGAGGAATCAGGTCACATCCTTCCCTGGAAATCCCAGAGCACATCCTTCTCTCTGGCTTGCCAGCATCTGAGTGAGCTGTCTGGCAGCCTTTTAAACCCCGCCTCCAACCCAAGCATGCAAAGGCAGAGGGATGGGACCCCTGAGCCCAGAGTGCTTCTTAACCCCCTCCTGTCCAAAGGGGTTGATATACCCTGTCACATTCTCCAAGAAAAGGGAATGAAGACCTAGCTTCATGAATGAAATCTCATCTGGCAGGCAGCCCTGGAGGCATGAATCCTGGAAGCTGTGGGCTCCCCAAATCTGAGGCAGTCCAAGTGCAAGCTGCTCCAGAGCTCTGGACCCTGAAAGCCCTGGGCTTCCCAAATCCAAAGTAGTCTGTGTGGTGGGCTACCCCTGGGCCATAAACCATGTTATTTCTGCAACAATTAGTCTTCTAAAATAAATACATGAAATATTTTACAACCATGCACTAGAGGTAAAGCTTCCTTTTCAATTTGGGCATAGCGGCATTCCGTTTTTGCAAGAGCCCTGGATGAATATGCCTCCGGTCTCAAATGCTCATCATATTTTTGTAGCAACACAGCCCTTATGCTTTCTTTGGAGGCATCAGTGGACAATTAGGTCTGCCTCCTGCTGTCAAAATACCTTAGAACAGGGTTTTTTTGAATCAGTTGTTTTAAATTGCCAAACTCTTTGTCCAGGTTAGCGTGCTTTGTCCACTGGTTATTCATTTCAATGAGCGCACAGAGGTTGCTGGGTTCTGCAGCTAAATTAGGTTTAACTTTACCAAAAAAATCAGCCATCCCTATGTTGCATCTTGTGTTCTGGTAAGATCAATATATCCACCTTATTCAGTTAACCTTTTTCCTAAATAGGTTAATTTCTCTGAGCCTGAATTTACATTTTTGTTTATTTAGCTTCAGGCTTTCTGCTTTAGTCCTGTCCAATGCTCTCTTTAACCTGAAATTCTGATCCTCTATTGTACTTTTTTCTGTGCCTTCAATTCCCTCAAATATTTGTTACACATTTCTATGAAAAACTTCTGGAGCAGATTTTAGACCAAATGGTAATCTGAGTAAGCAGTATCTTCCATATAGTGTTCTTCTCATGTAAGGGAATCTGCTAGAATCCAGACAATGCATCTAAAGTAGTAAAATACTTTTGTGCCAGTTATATCTTTTACCTTCACTTGGTACACACATATCTCTAGTAGGAATGAGTTCCCCATTATAAACTTTCAATTTAACTTGTTCGCTCACCATTTTTTTCCATGTTTTTTTCTTTAACCTTTTAAAACTAATATCTGAAACAATATTTACCAGAGCACCAGTGTCGAAATGTAAGAGTCCCATTAGTCTATAAGGAAACTGTCCATTCATCTGTTTTTTTCTCTCAAGATACAGCTCCTAGATCAGTAGTTTTTAACCTTTTTTCATTTGTGGACCCCTAAAAAATTTCTAATGGAGGTGTGAGCACCTTTGGACATCTTAGACATAGTCTGTGAACCCCCAGGGGTCCATGGACCACGGGCTGGTGTCCTAGATGAAACTCCTTTTTCTGTTGCTGTCCCTGCTCTCTTCTTGGATTACTGCAGCAGCATGCGTGCTTTCCTCTTCTGCAGCTGTTCATCCTAGTTGCAGACTTTGGCAAAATGATTGTATTTCTTACAAATATCGCAGTTCTTCCCAAAAGCTGGGCAATGATGAAGTCTGTTTTTATCCACACCTTGTGCAGTCCTTAAAGATTTCCCTTGCAAACTATCATGCTTTGCTTTTTTCAGGCTTCTTGGTGTTTTCTGTTCTGTACTGACTTATTGACTGCCAGTTTTTCTCTCTTTTGTCACCCTATCCGGAGTGGCAGTGTCCTCTTTTCCTTCCATTATTATTGTTCTCCTTTTGAGTGATTGCTGCTGCCTGACACAGTCTTTATCCAAAGTGAGCTCTGTGTCAGCCAACATTCTTTTTTCAGCTTTGGAGCTTTAATTCCAATTCCAAGTCAATCCCTTATAACAATCTGTTAACTGTCCATTCTTGCAGGTTGAGCTCATTAGCTTCAGCTATGTTAGGAATTCTTCAAAGGACACTCCTCTCATTTTGTCTTCTTAGGTGAAACTTAAACCTTTCAAATGGTTTACTCTTTTAAGGTATACAATATTCTTCAAACATCTGCCCGACTTAGTTGCATGCTATAAAAGACATCCACTGCCCCAAGTCCTGAAATATTTAAGGAGATTGCTGTTTTCTACTGGTCTTCTTTCTCACCAGAGCCAGCTTCTTGCATTTATATATGAAAATTCTGTTTGAATCCTTTGCAGGAGTCTGCTGAATTACCTGTGGGTATGGCTACACTAGAAACTTCAAAGCACTGCTGCGGGAGCGCTGCCACGGCAGCGCTTTGAAGTGTGAGTGTGGTCACAGTGCCAGCGCTGGGAGCTCTCCCAGCGCTGCACGTACTCCACCTCCTCATGGGGATTAGCTTGCAGCGCTGGGAGCTGTGCTCCCAGCGCTGTGGCACTGTTTACACTGGTGCTTTACAGCACTGTATCTTGCAGCGCTCGGGTGTTTTTTTCACACCCCTGAGCGAGAAAGTTGCAGCGCTGTAAAGCGCCAGTGTAGCCAAGGCCTGAGAATTTCAATGCCTTGGGGGCTTTTAGTTGGTCCTTCTCCAATATGACTTCTTTACTTTCACCATAGTCCTCTCTTCTGTCTTCTCTTGTACCCAGCTGATACCACGTATTGTCTTGTGAATTGATAAGGGGAAACTCTAAGAATTAAAACTGAGTTACCTAAACTGAAGGAGAGCCATGAGCTCCTACTATGTGTCTGGTGCAGCTGTCACTAGACTGCCTCCAACCCCTTCTCACTAACCCCAGTCTATTTCCCTCTTCCATGTGCTCTGTTCTTAAAGGCACAGTACATATTCCTAACAGTAAACATTTAGTCTGAGTACTTCTTCCACCCGGCTTCTCTAAGGACTCGACCACATGAACACTTAGAGTTGAGGTGTGAATCTGGAATACACTGCCTGATGCGCACTAAGTCTCTGTGTGGAGAGCTCTAATACAAACCTAGTGCAACACGTACATTTAAAGAAAAACAAAAGCAAAAGCTTACTGGAACAAAATACTCCACTGCACACACAGATCTCCTCATGGAGAGAGGATGAGAGTGAGAACAAACAATCCATGTCAGGCATTAGCCATGTGGCTTCATACACTACTGAAAAGTGCTCAGGTATTTCCCCCCCCACCAATATTTACAATGTTTTTACCTGCTCAAAGCCCAGGGACAAGATGGAATTCTGGGCCAATAACAGCTTTTCAATATATAAAAATGTCATGATTTTTAAGTCCAATATCCTAGGTCCCTGCACTTGGGTGGAACACGGGATTTTTGAAGGGGCCCAGGATTTGGCCCTTTGTTTTGAATAGGTGGTCTGAGCATCTGGGGGCCTTAATAAAGAGGCTTCTTTTCTGTACCAGAAAAGGGTGTCCTGGTGTTTGTGGAAATCACACAGGAAGTGGGCTCTGTCAAACACCCTGAGACCTGTTTAGGGTGACCAGATGTCCCATTTTTAAAGGGACAGTCCCACTTTTTAGGACTTTTTCTTATATAGGCACCTATTACCCCACACCCATCCCATTTTTTCACAGTTGCTATCTGGTAACCTTATGTACAGTTGGCCTGGCTTCCTCAGTAGAGAAATACCAAAAAAATTTAAGGCTCTTAAAATGTTTGTGAAACAGCTTTTCAATACTATAACTGGTTTATACAGACTATATGGTGACGTGGGATGTGAGATTGTATTGATGCATATGACTTATTCTTTCATCACTCATGAGCAACTCAATTACTCCCAATTTATGCAGTTAAACCCCTTAGTACTATATCACACCAGCATGTATTATCCTTTTCTTCATAAATGTATACTTTTTAATGTAAGAAGGATTTAGAAACGTATCTTAAATACTCATCTGCATTTCGCTGCCTGTCGAGACATATGTTGCATGTTCTCTTGCCAAGTAAAAAGCTGTTGAAGTTGTCCATTTATATTCTTCATTCTGTATTTTTAAAATGCTGTTCCTTCGTTTCAGATCAAAATATTCACGCATGAGGAGAGTGATACTTTGTCTGTCAAGGTAGAAATGCAAGTGAGGATACCATCAAATCTAGCTTTCTTCCTTTTGTCTGACTTCAGACTCCGCAGGCAATGGGACAAACATTACTTGTAAGAGCAGCTCAATATTTTTTTCTAGCACTATTTGACTCTGTTGTTAACTAATCTTTTTAGATGCTATCACTTTCTTCTGGATTAAAATTGGAATTGCCATGGAGTGACAAGAGAAGGGGCTCGGCCAGAGATTATCCTGTATGAGAATGAGCAAATTTCCATGCCCTAAACATGGTGTATAGTAACGGGTTCAAATTTAATCGCATAGGCTAATAGTGTATATTCATAGTGCAAGAAGCAAGGCAGAGCAGTTCACTCAGTTATAGTCTGCTCTAATTAAACATGATTATGTGGTGTGACCAATTCACAGTGTGACACAGCTGAATATAATGTCAGAGATCAGGAAGCTCATAGTCATAGCCTCCTAAATGCCAAATAAATTTTGTTTTTTTTAGAGTAATTCTTGTCTTTTCTAATCCAAATAAACTCTGTAAGCTGTTTAGTTTCTTAATATCCCTCACAGAGAATAGAATAGGAAATAGTGGGAGATAATATAAAACAGGTGGACGTGATACCATTTTAATTAGGTGTGTACATGCACTTAAGGAAAAGGAGAGGCTTTTCCAGTGATTCTCTGTATCTTTAAAGGTTTTTATCAGAGGATTACTGTTCTAATTATGCTCTGAGTGGTGCTTCGAAGGGACTTGCAGGCCTGCCTGGTTGAGTTTTGAGCCCAACAAAGAGGAAAGTCTGAAGAAAAGTGAAAGTTGTATATGGCAATATACCCAGAGCTTCAGATTTCTTATAACTAATATATAGCCTCGAGAATTGGCCAGAATGACCTATTGGCTCCACAGTACTCAGCCATTAGGAGTAGAAATAAAGCAAAAAATATTGTCTGCCTAAAAAGTAGGTTTGAAGATTTACTCCTGAGGGAATTCTGTGCCAAAAATTAAAAATGATGCACATGATATTTTAAAATTCTGCAAATGTTATTTGTCAATAAATGTGGCTCCAGCATGTCAGTGGGGAGCAGAAGCCATTGGCTGCATTGAGGTGGGAGCTCACCCTGAAGCTCCCATGTCCTCTTGTACAGGGCCTCAGCAATGAGACTGCACCTGACCCTGACATGGTACAAGGGCCAGGCCTGCCCCAGAAACACCCCCGGGGCCCTGCCTCTCTGCCCCAGGCACACCTGGTGTGGATGGGCAGGCTCAGCCCAGCGGGATCCAAGAGTGGTGGGGTTTAGTGTGGGTGTGGAAGGAGCCTGCTGTGGGGTGAAAGGTTTCTGTGTGGGGCTGCGGGGCAATCTGGGTACGGGTGGCTTAGTGGGAGATTTAAATCACAGGGGCTCACTGGGAGGTTCTGGGTGCAGGGGCAATGGGCCTCTGCAGGGGATCCAGGTGAAGGTAGTTGGGGGCTCAGGAGAGTGGATCTGGGGATGGAGAGATGGGGCTTAGTATGTGGGGGAGTCTGAGTGGGATGGCTCAGTGTGGGGGTCCAGGAGCTGCAGCAATGATGCTTGATGGGATGGGGGGTCCAGGTGCAGCTGGCTGGGGCTCTGTGGGGTGGGGGAGGCTCATCAGAGGGGTCCAGGTGTAGGGGTGTAGGGCTTGTCAAGATGAGGGGTTGATGGGCATGTTTAACAGGGGAGCCCCAGCTGCTGCTGCTGAGACACTACATGCTGGGCTCCCGGTCCCCCGGTGATTTCCCCTAGCCCCTTTATCTCCCTCTCCACTCATGGCCACATTCCTCTCCCCCTGCCCTATTCCACCCCATTCCTTCCCCATGGCTTCTTCCCTCTCACCCCCTCGTTCCCCCCCCCATCTCCCACCCCTACTTCCCCCCTTACCCGCCCCACTGTTGCACTAGGAAACAGAAAGGCTTCCCCCTGTCATAAACAGTAGCTAAGGGTTAATGTTTCTTTACCTGTAAAAGGGTTAATAAAGGGAACCAAACATCCTGACCAGAGACTCATATCAGGTGAACACGGATTTCTTTTCAAAGCTCAGGTGGGGATATTTGTTTGTCGTCTGTCTTGGGTGTCTCTCTCGCCTGGTCTAGGACTCTCTCGGTCTGAGAGGGATTCGTGTTCTATCCTCAAGCTTCTATCTTCTGTCCCACGTTCGTCCAGTACAGGGATAAGACAATATAGGTATTATATTGTTCTTACATGGGTGCTAGTTGCTGTGGAATGTTTAAATTGTATTTCTTTTTGAATAAGGCTGTTTATTCATTTTTCTTTTAAGCAATTGACCCTGTATATTGTTACCTTGATACAGAGATAATTTTTATGTCTTTTTCTTTCTTTTTATATAAAGCTTTCTTTTTAAGACCTGTTGGATTTTTTCCTAGTTAAAACTCACCAGGGAATTGGTGGGGAGGAAGGAAACAGGAGGGAAGGGAAAATCTCTTTGTGTCAGAGTGCAAAGCTTACATTTGCCGGAACTCGGACTGAGGGTGAAAGAAACTTGATCTCTCTATTTTCCAATTCAAGGAATTGAAATAGGGTGATCATCCAGGGCCATCCAGGGAGGGGAAGCTGGGGCGGAAACAAAGAGGAGACAAGGGGAGGGGGTTATTTCCCTTTGTTGTGGACTCAGGGCATCTGAGTCTTGGGGTCCCCCAGGGAAGGTTTTGGGGAGACCAGAGTGAGGCAGGCACTGTAATTCCTGTCTGGTGGCAGCACTATAAGATCCAAGCTGGTAATTAAGCTTGGAGGTTCATGCAGGCACCCACTTTTGGACGCTAAGGTTCAGAATTGGGAATTATGCTTTATGACACTCCCAGCACAGAGAAGGGCAGCATGACTGGAACTAGGACCCAGGAGGCAGCATTCAGCTGCAGAGTCAGTGAAGCAGGTAAGGCGTCAGTGGCACATAACCCTATGTGCCCTCCCCACCACCCATGCCTCAAAAAAACCTGAACCCATCATTGTGCCCACCTTCCCCCCGCCCCATGGCTTCCCTGCCATTTTCTTCAGGGAAGCACAGGAATTCTTGGGGGGGGGGGGGGCGTTTTCTGCAGGCACGCAGTCATGCAGGATCCCCCCAGGAGTGAGGATTATGTTTTTATGTTGAAATAAAGGTGAATCACTAAGGTAAGTGGCTAGCGGCTCTAAGAAGAGAGCAAGTAAGGATACCCTGGCAGGTGGTTAGTCCTAAACAGTTCATTCTTACATGTGCAACTTGGGATAAAAACTAGTACAAACGCATTAGGATGAGAGTATAAAATTTTGAGCCACTGGCGGACTACATCAGCTCATCCAAATTCATGCAAAACATCAAAGAGAATGTTCCAAGATGCGCTGTCACATGCTCTTTCTGCATCTAAAAAGACTGAAATAGATTCAAGTTTTGAGTGTCTGGAGGCCCACAGAGCTCCAGAGGCACAGCGGCTGTTCTTTAGAAAGCCAGTTGTTTGATTTTGGTCCACAAGGTTCAGGAGAAAAATGGTCTAGTCTTGCACCAGTCTTTCAGCCAGTGTTTTAATCAGGGAAATAGATCTGGAAGGGGACCATGCCCCTGGGTCTTTGACTTTCCCAGGTATGTTAACATAGGGCAGGTGGCTAGATGAGCTTACACAGAGCTCTTCGGGGCTGGCAAATGTCCTCAGAGTGTCACAGCTAAATACAAGGTGGAACAGATTGATTAGCATCAGTAGTTAACACATATTTCAAGGGACCAGTCAAGGTAAAGTGGCCTGTGAACACCCCTCCAGTCATAGGGGCAAAAGACAGATGGGGGAGAAAGGCAACAGGGGGTGGGGTTATAGATTGTTGTAACAATAGATTGTTAGTGGGTTATAGATTGTTGTAATCAGCCATAAATCCAGTGATACAGGGGAACATTTGGATACCTAGAAAATAGTACTGAATGCAGTTTGATGCTTTTCCAAGAGGAACTGACAATATGTGAGAGTCGCTTGTACTGCTTTGCTCCAACACCAGCTGGTCCTGGAGCTTTATTTGATTTTTTTTTTTTTTTTAGAGCATGGGGGGGCAGAGCCATAGATGAGGCATGGCAAAGAAGAAGTATCAGAGGGGTAGCTGTGTTAGTCTGAATCTGTAAAAGCAGCAAAGAATCCTGTGGCACCTTACAGACTAACAGACGTTTTGGAGCATGAGCTTTCGTGGGTGAATACCCACTTCGTCAGATGCAAAACATCTGTTAGTCTATAAGGTGCCACAGGATTCTTTCCTGCTTTTGCAAAGAAGGCGGCTCTTTCACTCTGTTTCATCACACCCCCATTCTTTGAGAACTTGTTGTTGGGCCCCCTTTTGCAGAAAAGTAACATTATTTGTGGCACAAGCCCAACTGAACTGCAAATTAGTTTCCAGCCTAGTTTTAACAAGCCCCAAGTAATCCAAAGAAAAACTGAACAGCCCACATTACAATGGTAAGTGTTCTTTCTGATGCAGTCTTTTTTAAGAGAGCTTATTGCACACTTCAGGTGCTGAACTGTCCTGACTGTGGCATGTTAAATGTACTTGCAGAATTTGTGAGGTCATAGAGAATGTGAATGAAAATGAGAAGATATATCACATTACATCGCCATCAGTGAATGGAGATAAACCCAAAGATTTTGTAGTTCTTGTGTCTCAAAGACAGCCCTGTAAGACTGGGTGAGTACGCAAATTTCAAGTTTGGCTGGTGCAGACCCTTTGGAGCTAAAACTCTTTATTACCATGCATATCTAGAAGACAGGGCCGAAAACAATAAATGTAGTAAAGATATTATTGCAGCCCATAAGAATTTGGATGGACTGCTGTTTTGGACCATCAGCTTTATGATCTTCACCTGGCACTGTTTGTCAGTGGTCTTAATGAGCAATTTGAGGATTCACTGCAACCCCTTTGCTGGTTAGACATAATATGGGCATGCACTCCCTCTTATAAGCTTGCCATTCCAAATCACACTTAAGGCTCTCATTTCTTACATGGGCCAGCTGTGGTTGAAACTTTAATGTTTTCATAGAAAATATGTCATTTATATGGTTTAAAGACAGTAAACTACTTTTAGTTACTCATATGTATCTTTTTACAGCTTGTTGAAGAGACTCTTGGTTTTTTTCCCTATAGTGATCCTTACATAATAGCTGTGAGGTCAGTTACCCTCACATCTGTGCCACCTTCTCCAACCTATTGCAGAAGTGAAATCCTATGTGCAGGATTCCTGATCCACAGTGACGGCAACAACTCCTGTACAGTAAGTAGCTTTACAAGTCACAATGGTATCTGCTATCCCTCCAATATTATACATGCATCATCTCACTGAAGTGAACTGTCTTAAACAGGCCCGTGACACAATGGCAAGAATCACTTTATTCCTAAATTTGCTTAAACACTTGAATTCCTGTGGATATTAAGATGTTAAATTATAATCATTACACTGACTTTGAGAGTAAGGAACGTCTGTGTTCACTTTGAAGGGAAGGTTACTATATCAGAACATATACTTATGAAAATGTTTGGGTACCCTAACTGGTCTAAGGTGTCTTTCTTCAGCCAACATTTGTGTTACTAAAACAAAGGTATTTAACAAGTTAGAGATGATGGAACAAATTCTGCTCTCTGCTACACTGTATACATTTAGCACATGGTTGAGCAGTTAGCTGATGTGGGGCTATTAAGATCACTAACATACTTTTAAAAAGGTGATGGTTTTCCCGTTAATATTGCCTTCACAATGCTTTTATTTTTTGCATTAAAATCCTCTCAGGGACTGATACTGATATAGATTCTGAGAAAATGACCTTCACGTTCCCCAAGTTTTGAGTTTTTCATTTTTAATTTGTTACCCAGGTGTCTTACTTTAACCAAGTTACCTCTGGTGTTCTGCCTTACCTTGCTGCAAATCTCACTGGCTCATCAAAATCCATTAAGGACACTGCTTCTGCATGCATCAGGTTCTTGGAGATGGACAGTAGCAAGATTTACAATATTTTGTTTTAAGTAAAGTATCAGGGGAGCTCTGAAGATAATAAAAAAATTTTAAGTGCTGCATGCGAACATGAGGATTCTCAATATCTATATCATCTACTACAGTAGTTCTCAACCAGGAGTCTGGGGCCACCTGCAAATTTTCGCGGAGGGCTGCCAAGCAGGGGCCAACATTAAACTCACTGAGGCCCAGGGAAGAAAGCCAAAGCCCCACCATACAGGGCTGACGAGTGGGGCCCTGCCATCCGAGGCTGAAGCCAAAGCCCGAGCAACTCAGCTTTGCAGGGCCCCAGGCAACTGCCCTGCTTGCTACCACCTAATACCGGCCCTAGCTTTTATATGCAGAAAACCAGTTGTGGCACAGATGGGCTGTGGAGTTTTAATAGCATGTTGACGGGGGGGGGGGGGGCGCTCAGAAAGAAAAAGGTTGAGAACTCCGGATCTACCAAACTGAAATATTTACTTTAAGCCACACACCTCATTTCAGCCCTGATCCTGAGAGAATCTGAGCACTCACAACTCCCACTGATTTAGGAATTGATTAAAAATATGAATCAATTTTAAATATAATGGAGGCGAGTTCTTATTTATACCGCTCATTTGAATTTGGTGGAGTTGCCCAGGCATAAATGGGGACATAATTTGTATTACAAACACCATTTTGGAAGGCCCTCTAAACTCAGTTCTAAAAATCTGCTCTGGTCTGTAGCAATAGTAATGACGCTTACATCCTTTGTAAAGTGCTGTGAGGTCTACCGCTGAAAAGTGCCAGGGAAGTGCTGGGTATTAATACTATGATAGCTTTGAAAAAATATAGACCAATAAATAATAACATTGAATAAACTATTTTGGCCATGTTAAATTATAGACTTAAAGGGATGATGGTTTCAGAGGCTTTTTGTTCTAAACTTCTTTGAGATTAAAAAAATGGAATACTGCTGGCAGTTAGTTCTTAGTCTGAATTAATACCTTTGGATGGAATTAAAGAATATAAGTTCAGGAATTATGTTGGTGCACCTCAGGATTGCATTAGAACTGAGGTGGGCAAACTACAGCGTATGGGCCACATCCAGCCTGTAGGATCCTCCTGCCTGGCCCCTGAGCTCCTGGCACTGGAGATTAGCCTCCGGCCCCTCCCCTGCTCCCTCTTCCCTGCAGCCTCAGATCACTGTGCCGCCTGCATAATGCTCTGGGGAGCGGGGCTGCGAGCTCCTGGGGCAAAGCCCGGCCTGACTAGTGCTCTGTGCTGCGCGGTGGCATGGCTGGCTCCAGCCGAGTGGTGCAGCTGCCTGTCCTGGTGCTCTGGGCAGCACGGCTGTAGCGCCACCAGCCATTGGTGCTCCAGGCACCGTGGTAAGGGGGCAGGGAGCCAGGTGGTGTGGGGGGGTTGGATAGACGGCAGGGGAGTTTGGAGTGGTGGTGGTCAGAGGGTGTGGATAGGGGTCAGGGTGGTCAGAGGGCAGGGAATAGGGTGGTTGAATGGGGGTAGGGGTCCCGGGGCGGGAGTCAGGAAGGGGGGGGTTGGATGGGTCAAGCAGGGGGCAGTGAGGGCCAGGGGTTCCGGGGTTGTCAGGGGACAGGGAATGGGGGTGGGTGGGGCAGGGGTTCCAGATAAGCCATCAGGGAACCAGGGTGGTTGGATGGGGCAGGAATCCCCCAGGAGCCAACAGGGGGCAAAAGCAGGGTGGGGTCGGATAGGGGGTGGGGCTGGGCCATGCCTGGCTGTTTGGGGAGGCACAGCCTCCACTAACCAGCCCGCCACAGAATGTCAGAAACCTGATGCAGCCCTCAGGCCAATAAGTTTGCCCGTCCCTGCATTAGAGGCTGATGCTTTGGTGCATTCAGACCTTCTGAGCCGTTAATAGCCTATCCAGCACCCACTGAAGTCAATGGAAAGACTCCCATTGATTTCAACTAGAGCTAGATCAAACCCTCAGAAAACAGGGGATAGTTACTGGTAGTGTTACGGTACCTCTGTCCCCAGCTCCTCTGTTGCAGGTAGCAGAGATGGGAGGGCAGGTGGAATACAAGGGAGCTGGTTACTGCTCCCTGATCTTCATCCCAGCTTTATGCCCTGAGCAGTTTAGAGCAGCCATGAGCTGTCTCATATGGGCTGCTGGCAAGTCTCCTAAGGAGCTGTCCAGCAGCTTGGGACAGCCAGAACACACAGTACTTGAGCCACACCCCATCCCCAGCCCCTATGTTGACAGCTGTACGAGAATCTGGCATAGGTGCCAGCTACATCAGCTCTGGGCCTGATGGGATCTTTTCCCTGTTAGGAAAATCCCCACTTTCAGACATGCAACCAATTTCCACCCCATTTTGCACTATGGAACAGGAGCTAGGATCTGGTCTCCTAATACTAATTCAAATTGCTTTAGTCAAGTAGACTCCTTTAGGCCTCCTTATAGCCACTCCACCGACATATGAGAGTCACATTTTCCAAAGTCACCTAGGCCCAGCTCCTCAAAAGTATTTATGCAGCTAACTAACTAGCCTTGAGAACGTGGGCCAAGGTGACTTTTGAAAAATCAAACTGAGAAGCCCTCAGAAATGTTACCCTTAGGCTCATCATCAGTCATTTGGGTGGTTTTATTCCTCCCCCTCTCCCCCACATCATACACACACAGCTGTTACCCTTGCACAGTGACAGAGGATGTAAGGAGTCTACCTGAGTGCAAAACACCAAAGCACCACTATAGCACCTAGCTGTGGGTAGTTGTCTATAAATGACCTGTGGGTAGCAAAAACATGGTTGGGAAATCACACAGAACTGGGAGAAAACTTGCAGGGAAAAGGAAGGGACCAACCCCTGCCTCCCCAAAAAAATCCCAGGTGAACCACAACAAGGGGCTTCTTTAATACCAAAATTTGGCTCTAAGCGTTGAGTCGAAGCAGTGTCTCAGGAACCCTTTGCACTGACTATACAAAAGCCAAAAAGGCTCAGCAACTTACAGCTCCCAGTCCAGTACAGGTACCCTCTCTCTCAGTCAGAGAGCCTGCAAAATCTAGTGTTTCTAGGGGTTCTTTAGCTCTTGCATAGATGTTTCCCATTGATACTGCCAGATTGCTCCACAACTGCCTAAGCATTTAGTGACTTCACACACCAGTCACTACTGCTGTAAGCAGGTGTAACTCTACAGACCATGAGGAATTGTTCCAACTTGCACCAGAAGTGAAATAGATCCGTAAACATCCAGCAGTGCTTCCTGTAGGTTAGGGTTACACTATCCACTTTCTTACTTTAAACAGCCACACCGGAGTGCTCCCGGCACACTGAAGCACTGATTGAAAACTAACATTGGTTACTTCTAATTTTGCATTAGTCTAGTGTATAATATAGTGAGAGTGCTCAATTACTTGTGAGGAGGGGAAGGGAGAGAGAATGCAGTTTTGTGCTACAGCCACATTACACCAGAGGTGCTTCTACAAAGTGTTTGCATGGTTCCACTCTGGTGAATTCTCCCAGCACAGCTCCCTATAAGGTGCCAACTCAGCTCTATGATGCCCATCACTGGATATTACTGGAGAAGGAATGGACCTGGAGGGACATGTTGGGAATGTGAGTAGATATAGCCAGAGCAGTGCTGTGCCCGGTCCCTTCCCCACTACTGAAACACTCCTGGGGACTATGGCAACAGGGGTCACAAATCTGGGCGATCCTCAGGCTGTTTCAGCTGCTCCTTGCATAGGGGATGCATGGAGTTCTGCTATACACCATCTACTTCCAGTACATTTATAATGCTCTTTCACAGTTGCCACTCCAGCATCAGTACTGTAAACCAAATACCAATATACCTGCTGAAATCTCGGTCAAAGCTGTTTTTACCTTTAAAAGATTCAACCTAGTATTTATTCTGTGCTTTCCCTCCCTGCTGTTTCTATAGTTAACTGCTGTAAGGTATCAGACATCAGGTAGTTACTGGTATTTACTTCCATTTTGGGGTTGTTTGGTTTTCTTTGGCTTTTGTAAACCGTATTTATGTACTTTATGGAGGCTGATGAGCCACTGATGAGCCAGATGTATAAAGCATTTATTTCCTAAAGTCCAGATAGGCATAGTCCAAAGATGCATTAAAAGGAAAGCTATCCTGTGGAAGAATAAGACAAGAACCAGGGAAATCATTAGGAAAAATGCAACTACCATGATAGAAAATTCAAACTTAATATTTTTTTATAAAAATAAGTTGATTTTAAGAAAATGGATAAATAAGGAAGCATTTAAACAATAAGTTTGTGTATTCTGATTTACCACAAGAAACCGTACATTCCAAGGCAGCAACAAGCCATGACTTGGCCCAAAAGAGTTTGCTAAGCCATGCCACTTTCAAATCTCATGAAGATCACCTTAAGAAGGGTCATAACACATTCATAAAAGGACAAGTTAAAATAGGAAGTCAAGCGAACATCTTGATCACTACATAATTATCCTTTAAAGATTAACTATGACAAAGCTACTTTAAAAGTTTAGTACAGTGTCTCATAATTAGAGTTCTGAATCAAACTTTAAGATTGTGATGAGACAGGGACCCTTGAGCACTTAAGCACCTTCTTAAGGTGCAGAGAAGTACTTTGTCTGTAAATGCTTTAGCAATTCAGACTTAACACTGAATGCATCAAATCAGTCTTGGCACCGATAGTACACCCTGAAAAGCCAAATTTCCCATTCAGATACATTTTGTGGCTCTGGACCCACCATTGTGTAAAGCATTAATAAATCTGGCGTGTCTTCTCGAAGTTTTGCAGTAGAGTATAACTGACGATCCAGGTGTTATTGGGGACAGCAAGTGAAGCCGCATAATTGAGGTTTCGTATGTGTTTGTCCTTTTTTGTTTTATTTTTTTTTGCTGAAGGAATTTGTTCATAAACAATACTTCCTTTTAAGGAGCCGGTGCTGAACACATCTATACCTGTAGGGGTGAGAAATGGCTCGTACACAGAGTACTGCAGCCCAGATCCCCAATCTAAGAGTGGGAGAATCATGTGATTCCACCCTGAGAGAGCTGAAAGCATGAAGTCTTGAGATTTAATGAGCACATTTAGAGAGACTGGAGAGGGGCGAGTGGTGCAGTTAACCCTGAACTAAGCTATGTACTAGCATTTTAAAAAAAACATTCGTTTGCTGTATTACTTCTCTCCTCAGCACACCTTCATTTCAGCATTGTTTAGGATTTTAAGAGATCACCATTTAAGGTTGGCGGGGGAGGGGGTTTGTAGACACAAGAAGTCATGTGGCAACTGCAATCCAGCTAGTTTACTGAAGCCAGAATCAATGCAAATAGGTATCAGTGGAGTTTATGCCCACTATGCTAGGGCTGAATTTGGCCTAAGGAACCCAGCTTTATCTTGGAGTTGTATAAGTCAATGACCACTCAGAAGACAAATGATGTTTAATGTAGTCTGAGAGCAGTTATCAAAAATTAACAACTTTTGGTACTTTTACTTTTGGTTTTTGTAGTTTAGGGCTCTCTAGAATTTCTTCGTAATCTGCACTCATTCCATAGGACCATCGACCAACTGTTACTGCTTGATCTGTGGAGCAAGAGAGGCAAAAAAGATTACGTAAAACTCTATTTGTTATATCCAAGATTTTCACTTTGACTGGTCTTGTAGCTAAACCACTGGGCCACATTGTCTCAATCAGGATGTCCTGCCTTTTAATTCTAGCTTTGACAAACTCTCTCCATGACCTTAGGCAAGTTGTTTAACCTCTATTCTGCAAACTCAGCTCTCTCTCAAAGCATTATTAGAGTTCAGTAAATACTGTAACTTTAAAAAAAACAAACCCAAAACATGGAACACACTATATAAAGGTATATTTTCTCAGCAGGGGAATCACCAAGATTTTCAAATTAGGCCCTCTCCTATCACCACTGGAGTGGGTTAACTGTAATACTTTGTTTCCACTCCAATACCTTCCACAAAGGCCTCACTGTAATTAACGAACATTAAGCAAGCCTTGGCATTCCTAGAGGGTAGGTAAATATCATCCCCATAGTACAGATTGGGATATTAAGCCAGAACTGATCTGCCAATGGTCATGCAAGAAGTTTGTGGCACAGCTGATCTCTTGACTCTCTTTAATCATGAGAACATCTTTCCACACTTTACTCCATTCAATACCAGTTAACATACCCCTTCTAAAAACTTAGCATACTGGCATGCCATATTTCTCTTCCGTACAGCAGTTCAATTTTTGGAGGGCAGCTAGTCAGAATATACTGAAAATATTACATGGACCAGTTAGTTATCAGTACCCTATACTAATTTCAGTGCATATGTGGCAGTTCCACAGTCTAAAACAAGTAACAAACAGCTTGGCATACCCTAACTGCATCTGAATAAGAGTCACCAGGGGAAATGGTGTGTGTTTTAGTAACTGACTGTAACCCTGAGTCTTGGGAGTATGTTATCTTAATTTATCCCGCTCACAAAGAATACTTTGCATGATGCAAACTGATTACAAAATTTTCTCTTTTCATTCTTATCCACAGCATATCATTATAAATTCAGTGAATTCTAACAGCTTTGTAAGCAGCAGTGCTTGTTTTTAAATATCAGTGTTAGTTCTAACAGGTCTCCTGTGAAATTACACAGCATCTAACTGTCAGTCTTCATTATGGATGTGTTTTCCAACCATGGAGAATTCCAGTTCAGCTTCATATATATAAAATTTAGTCTCCTGAGAGAGAGCCATATTTTTCTAGATTGGGATATGCAGTGTACTTCTGCATTCAAAATGGCATTTGTCAGTTGCCATTACGAATCTCACAGAAGCTATATATTTCAAAGAGTAGGCATCTGATCACTAAATTTTTGACTCTCATATTTGTCACATCTCCTGCAGTATAGGAATTGAATGGAGTAAGCACACTGTTTAGTGTTGCTCTCCTGCCTTCTGACATACATGAATACCAATACTGCTAAATGAAAACCAAATTCAACTAAAGGTCGCCACTGATACAGTCTGTCATTCACAAGGGTTCACAGAGAACCACTGTTTGTTCACTACAAAATTCCTTCTCTCCTACTGAAACAGCTCCAATTTCCACTTGTGTGCCAGCCTGACAGAAAGTTTGTGTTCTTTCATGGTATATAAAAAATAATTACTTAAATGAAGTAACCCAAGACTATTGTCCATATGAGTCCATGTTGTAGGGGATACGACCACTTTGGTCAGAATATCTGAACAGTACCCTGCCATTAGGGCCACATATGTACCCTGCCTACATCCTCAGGACTCCCTCCTGAAGAGTCATAGTGCAGAACAACTACATAAAAGAAGAACTTGCCGCTGAGGCGCTGGACAGCAGGAGTCCAACATCAGGGCTCCAGAGCCAGAGTCCATCAACCCACAAGCATCTGATATCAGTATGGGCAATGTAGTGGCACTCACTGTCAAGGCACCAACACCAGCAGTGTCAAAGAGTGTCCAGACACCAATACCATGACACTCTGATAGGCACGGTATCTAGGAGAGTCCTGTATTCCATTGGGCCATAGGACACACTCACAGCCTCCTCTAAAATGGTCTGGGCTAGAACAGTAACTAGGAATCTAATCCTCCTGCATCATCACTGAGTAGGCTTGTTGATGAATGACCCAATGCCACTACAAGAGGAGCACTACTTGAAGTGGATAGACTTGGCTTTGGCCATCTTAAATAAGGTCCACAAGAGTGTGGGAATTGCTCAGCCTTGAAACTAAATATCCAATGGGACTAAAAATCCTAACACTATCTGATCATCCCACAAACAAATCAAAGAAAAAACAATGACCTGAAATATATCAAGGAGTTCTCATAGACTTTAAGGTCAGAAGGGACCATTATGATCATCTAGTCTGACCTCCTGCACAATGCAGGCCATACAATCTCACCCATCCACTTCTACAACAAACCCCTAACCTATGTCTGAGTTACTGAAGTCCTCAAATTGTGATTTGAAGACCTCAAGCTGCAGAGATCTTCCAGTAAGTGACCCGTGCCCCATGCTGCAGTGGAAGCCAAAAAACCTCCAGGTCTCTGCCAATCTGCCCTGGAGGAAAATTCTTCCCGAACCCAAATATGGCGATCAGTTAAACCCTGAGCATGTGGGAAAGACTCACCAGCAGCATCCAGGAAAAGAATTCTCGTGTAGTAACTCAGATCCCATCCCATCTAACATCCCATCCCAGACCACTGGCCATAATTACCTGCTAATAATTTGGCAACTGATCTTGGATTAATTGCCAAAATTAGGACTATCCTATCATACAATCCCCTCCATAAAATTATCAAGCTTAGTCTTGAAGCCAGATATGTCTTTTGCCCTCACTACTTCCCCTTGGAAGCTGTTCCAGAACTCACTCCTCTAATGGTTAGAACTTCATCTAATTTCAAGTCTAAACTTCCTAGTGAGCAGTTTATATCCATTTGTTCTTGTGTCCACATTGGTATTAAGCTTAAAATAACTCCTCTCCCTCCCTAATATTAATCCCTCGATATATTTATAAAGAGCCATCATATCCCCCTCAACCTTCTTTTGGTTAGGCTAAACAAGCCAAGCTCTTTGAGTCTCCTTTCATAAGGGCAGGTTTTCCATTTCTCAGATCATCCTAGTAGCCCGTCTCTGAACCTGTTCCAGTTTGAATTTCATCCTTCTTAAACTGGTGAGAGGCACATGTATTCTGCACACAGTATTCCAGATGAGGTCTCACCAGTGCCTTGTATAACGGTATAACACATCCTTATTTTTGCTAGAAATGCCTTGCCTGTGCATCCTAAAACCACAGTTAGCTTTTTTAACGGGCCATATTCACACTGGCAGCTCATAGTCATCCGCTGATCAACCAATACTCCGAGGTCCTTCTCCTCCTCTATTACTTCCAACTGATGTGTCCTCAATTTATAACTAAAAATCTTGTTATTAATCCCTAAATGCATTGACCTTGCCACTTTTCACTATTAAATTTCATCCTATTACCATTACTCCAGTTTACAAGGTCATCCAAGTCTTCCTGTATGATATCCTGGTCCTTGCTCTGTGTAGCAATACCCTCCCAGCTTTGTGTCATCTGCAACGTTATTAGCACATTCCCGCTTTTTGGTGTAGCCAAGGTTCAGTTAATAAAAGGTTAAATCAAGATATGGCCCCAAAACTGATCCCTGAAGGAACTCCATTAGTTAACCTCCTTCCAGCCTGACAGTTACCTTTCAGATACGACCCGCTGGAGTCTCCCCTCTAACCAGTTCCTTTATCCACCTTACAATTTTCATATGCATCCCCATCTTTTCCAATTTAACTAACTAATTCCCCATGTGGAACTTGTGTCAAATGTTATGCAATCGAGGTAAATTAAGATCCACTGGCCATTTCTCTTGTCCTAGAAAATCTTTACTTCTCAAAGAAGGAGATTCTCTCTGGTTTGCACGATCTACCTTTTGCTAAACCAATGTTGTATTTTGTCCCAATTACATGACCCAATGTCTATTAATACGTCTCGCTTTCAAATTTTTTCCAAGACCTTTACATATTACAGATGTCAAACTAAAAGGCCTATACTTTGACTCGGATTACATTTTGTCCTTTCTTAAAATAGGAACTATGTTAGCAATTTCCAGTCGACCGGTACAACCTGAGTTTACTGGCATTTCATAGAAAACATTCGTTTGCTAATGACGGCTTGCAACTTCATGTGCCAGTTCCTTTAGTATTCTGGATGAGCATTTCGGGGCCCTCCGATTTATGTCCATTAAGCTGTTCAAGTTTGGCTTCATCCCATCGGATGGGCATAATATCTCTTCCATATCCTCATTCCCATTTGTCATCCTACCATTATCCCTAAGCTCCTTCATTTAGCCTTATAAAGACCGAGGGCCAAAGTATTTATTTAGATATTGGCCATGCCTAGATAATCCTTACCTCCATTCCATCCTCAGTGTTTAGCCGGGTCCCACTTCTTCTTTGTTTTCTTTTTATTATATGGCTATAGAACCTTTTACTATTGGTTTTTAATTAAACCTTTGCAAGGGTCCAAACTCTACATGGACTTTTAGCCTTTCTCACTTCGTTCTGACCTCAATAGATAGCTTTCCTTGCTAATCCTGCCCATCTTTCCTACTCCTTGTAGGCTTTCCGGCTTTCTTAATTCAACCATCTCTGAGATGCTTGCTCATCCAGCTTGGTCTTACAAACTCACACTCTGAGTTTTTTCTCCTTTTCTTGGGATGACCGGGCTTCTGGAAAGTTTCTGCAGCTTTGACCTTGAGTAATGTCAAGCCTTCCTCCGCCTTTAGATCCCCATAAGTTCTTCAATCCAATCCACTCTCTAACTAAGTTCCTTAATTCTTTAAAGTTAGCCCTTTTGAAATCAAAAACCCTAGTCACAGATCTATTTTTGTTTTCCTTCCATCTGTTTGAACTGAATTAGCTCTATGATCACTCTTGAACCAAGGTTGTCCCCTACATCATTTCTTCTATGAAGTCCTCACTAAACTCACCAAACCAAATCTTAAAATGGCACATCCCTTCTTGGTTGGTTCTTCACGTACTTGGTGGAGAAATCCATTTCTAGCTATTTTCCCACTCCAGAAAAATCTGAGCCCTATTTCTTGTTCTAGCACGTGTTCCTCCAGTCTATGGGCGTGGCTAACACTGGCACTTTTAACAGCGCTCTGCAACTTTCGTGCTCCAGGGTGCTGAAAAACAACACCCCCCCTGAAGCGCTGCAAGATGCAGCGCTGTAAGTGTCAGGGTAATCAGACGGGCAGCTGCACTCTACACCCTTGCTCCCCAGCGCTGCACTCTTACACCCATAAGGGATTTTTTGGGTTTACAAAGCAGCGCTGGAGAGCTCTCTCCCAGCGCCGCTGGATTGCGGCTTGACTACACTCACACTTCAACGCTGTTCTGGGGCAGCGCTGTGAAATTTCTAACGTAGCCATACCCTATTATCTGGGAAGTTAAGCTCCCATGATCACACAATTCCCATTAGTGTTTTACTTCATTAAAAACATTTAAAGAGGTCTCTATTCATTCCAAATTCAGATCCCGGCGGTCTGTAGCCACCTCCAGGCACTATCTCAGGGAGTCTAGTAGCTTCTTCCCCAATGTGATTTTTGCCCAGACAGTGTCTTATCCATTCCATCACTTTTTAGTTCGTTACAGTTAACCTCATTGTTGACATACAATGCTACTCCACCCACCTGTTGTCCTTTATTTCTGTCTTTCCTAAACACACATAGCCTTCAATAACCTGTTACTCCAGTCATCACTTACTATTCAACCATGTTTTTGTTAACCTTATAATAGTTCCGGTTTCACCTTCCTGCACCAGTTAGCTCTAGTTCCTCCTTTTGTTACCCTAGGCTCCTCATTAGTGTACAGACATCTTAATTTTGCGTTTGGCTTCAACTGACATCTTTACCCGGTTAGGCAGAGACATTCTTACCACCAGTATCACCCATTAGACTGGTAATCTACACTACCCTTCCTCCTTATGTCCATTCTTCTGCCCCGGCTGTATCCTCTCTTACTTGTTTTCTTTCCTGTCAATGTTGTTGAATTCCGGCTTGTTGAGATTACTCTGGACATCTCCCAACACATCTCCCCCAAATTCCTAGTTTAAGCCTCTCTTTAATCAGTTGTGCCAGCCTCCATCCAGAGCCTATTTCAACCTCCTTGACTCAGTGAAGTCCATCCGAGAGAACCAGGTCCTCTGTCCATGAATGCTTCCAGTGCCTAAATACCAAAGCCCTCTTATCAGCACCACTGCCTGAGCCATCTTTGTTGATCGCCATAATCTGTCACACCTTTGTTGCCCTTTTCTGGAACAGGCCAAATCCCACTGAAGATCACCTCAGCCCCTCGATTTCCTAAGCGTCTTCCCCAGTCTGGCAAGCCTCCCCTTGATATGGTCCAAGCGAGGAATCTAGCTGTATTCCTTTCGTTCCCACTGAAGACCAATCAACGGATTATATTCCCGCCTCCGTTGGATCCTTTTCAGCCCTCGGTCCACATTCCTGTATCTTTAGCACCCGGCAGACAGCACATCTTCTGTTCTCCAGATCAGCTTTAGTTACAGGCCTGTCTATTCTTCTCAGTAAGGAGTCTCCAATCACGTAGACCTGCCTTTTCTTCGTGACAGTGTGAATCTCTGGTCTATCCCCTGCTCCCACTGGCTGCAAGTCCTTTCGATTCCTATTTGCCCTTGCAATCCTCCACAACCCATCCCGTATCCTCCTGGGGCTCATATTTGGTATTGTCTCTATTGACTCTTCCCCTCTTCCTGTAGGGCTAGCTGCTCTTCTCTTTTTCCTCGCCCTCTCTCCTTCAGCGAGCACCTGCTGTGCCCCTTCTTCATTTTCCAACTCCGTAAACCTGTTCCTGAGCTCTATTTCTCCTTCACTGGCCCATTTTTTCCTCTGCCTGTTTCTCTTAGTCACATGCTTCCATCGTCCACTTTCCTCACTCAGCAGTTTCCCCTCAGAATTCTTTGGTCCTGCTTCCATCTGCAAGTCTGAGCCTGTCCCTTCAGTCTCCTCATGTCTTTGCTCCATCATCTGCTCGAGCCCCCTTCTAAACTCAACCAGAGTTTCCACCTGCATCTCCAGTTCTTGGATCTTTTCTTCCATCAGCTCTATCAGGCGGCACTTCATGCAGACAAAACTTTTTTCAGGTAGCCTCTCCAGGATCATGTACATACCGCAGCTTCCACATCCAGTCATCCTCATTGTGTCTTTCACTGCTACCTCTCTATCTGTCATAGACTTCCCACCTAAAACCTGTTAGTCCAAGAAACACAAACCAAAACAACCCTCCCCCCGCAACAGGCACCAGAACACTGGTAGACCACCACTCACTCCCTTCACTGACCTGTCAGTTCCTCTGCCTAGGTCTCTACATCTCCCCCGCAACCTCCCCCTGTAAACTCCCACTGAAATTCCCCTGCTTACAGCTCTGTTTGCTGGCTGCTGTGCCGCTGCAGCTATCTGTGCCGCTGCCTGACTGGCTGGCTGCCTTTATAGGACCCCTAAGCAGGAAAGCCCCACTCCTAAACAGGGCTCAGCTTCTCTCCCAGCACGCTGCCCCTACCAGCCTCCACACATACAAACTGCAAAATACAATACACAAAATACAAGAACCTGCTCCTCCAACAGAAGTCCCACTGAAACTCCCCTGTTCACAGCTCTGTTTGCTGGCTGCTGTGCCGCTGCAGCTGTCTATTCACTACTTACGGTGATCAAAAGGAACAGCATAGCAATCACAACTGCAACCTAATAGACCCTGTCGTGGGGTAGAGAAGCACACAAGGGCATGGACATGGGGTACAGATAGTCCCAATATACACAGCTATTCAGAAGTTTCGAGCTGCACTCCCAAGTCATGTGCATCTCTCACAGTGGGGTTCCAGGCAGGTAAGCTTTCAGTAGCACTCATTAGATTCTGTTTGCCCTAGAAGATCTCACACTCAGGCCTTGTTTACACTACACAGTTTTCTCGGTAAAAGTTATGCTGCTTTAATTAAAGTGCTCTACTTAAAACCACTGTTGCATGTCTATGCTAGCTCCTTGTGTCGGCAGAGCGCATCCACACTAGCAGTTCTTGCATCGACACAGAGCAATGCACTGTGGTAGTATCCCACTGTGCAACTGGCAGCAGGGTGCTTTGGGAAGGGTTTGCAATGCCTCATGGGGCAGGTACAGCATCACATGCTGCAGATTTCTTAATCCCACCATTCCAGGAGCATCCTAGTAGATTGTTAGCTGCTTTTTCAACTGAAGGGTGTGGGGGGAAGGAGAGGAGAGTGGTGTGTCTGGGGCACGGGAGAAAGCAGGCTACTGACCTATCTGAGGCAGTGTGTGTGGGGTGGGAGAGACCCCTCCCCACATCAGCCCTCAGCTCTGCTCAGCACAGCAGTCTCTCCTGAAGCAGTCTGCTCTGCTTGCCTGCCTGCCCATGGTTCTGTGATTCCCTTCAAGTTTTCCCACAGCCTCCTCAGCTGCTGGGAGCAGTATCCTGAGCCTGCTGAAGAATGTCAAAGCAGCACAGCAGTCCCGCCCTGAACACACATCCCTCCCTGCAGCAGCAGTCCGCTAGAGCAGGGCAGAACAGGAGCATTCCACGTTAATGATTTGCTCTCTGTTCCCCAAAGGGAGCAGCAGGCTCAGCTGTCCAATACTTCCCCAGAGCTTTGAAAGGGGAGGGATGCATGCCTGCAGGGCAGCAGAGATCAAAACAGTGAGCAAAACAGTCATAGCAGGCATTGTGGGATACTGGTGGAAGCCAGTTCTGTAGTCAAAACAAACGGCAGTGTCTACACTGATGCTTTGTCGCTTTAACTTTGCCACAAAAGGCTTTATGCCTCTCACTGAGGTGGTTTTGTTTTGCCACCAAAAGTAGCTTTGTACTGGGTACACCTCCCCTATTTGGTTGGCAAAAGGCAGCTTTTGCGGACAAAACTTTATAGTGTAGACAAGGCCTTATCTGTGCCTCCATATCCTGTTTACTTCTGTGTAATTATTTCCTGTGAAAGCTAGGACTGCCTCAACCCATTCCAGGTTGGGCCATTCTTTAATTGAGAACTGGGCAGTTTCAATGTTTTAGTTTTCAGTGGGTTGGAATCAGATTCTTGAAAAATTAACTCCATTCCACGGAGGTCTGCTGTGTGACATTGGTTTGGTTTGAGCCTTGGAATCAAACATTTCAGATCTCCCCAACATTAAAGAAACATCTCTTTTGTTTTACAGTACCAGAAGTGGCTTTTGTTTAAACTACATCTAACAAAAATCTGTACTGTCTGCTAACCTTTGGAAAAATTTAAAGAACAAATTATCACAAGTACCACTAGTGCCCCATCTACACTACAAATCTTTGACAATCATACACCAGTTAAAAAACCCCAACAAATCCTATTTGGCAAAAATATGCTTCAAGAACTAGAACACTACAGCCATTCATGTACACCTGATGCCAGCATAGAGGTACTCCCTGCACACTGAGAATAACTGACATAACATTTATATGATCAAGAGATATATAATTTAGTAGTGATGGATGAAGAATGTGTGAGACCCTGGTGAAGGAAACTGGATCTGATGATTGAAATCTGACAGCATCTTAGAGCCAATGGCACTAGAGGCTTTTGGAGGGGGAAGTGGAAATAATGGATGTGTGCAACTCAAAATTACTGAGTCACTATAACAACATACAATCCCTCTCCTGTGATTTCACCTTCCTGTAGTCTCTATTACAGATATGCAGAAAACAAAGCAGTAGCATAAGAGCTATTAGAAATAAGGAATACCTGGACTCCATTCTCTGCATGATCATTAAACCATATCTCCCAGATGCAGACAATTTTATAATAAAACACTGCTCGGTAAGGGGAGAAAGAAAAGTAAATGAAAATAAAACCTAATGATGAATTTTCAGAGTTATCGGTAGGCAATGTAAGGGTATTTTTCAACTAATTTTTTCCAGATATTTGAACAAACACTAACTTTGGCAGATTTTGGAGGGCTTAGAAGGGCCAACCAACAACCTTTAACACAGAACTAAAACAGTTAGCCAGAGACCGGTAAAGTGTCTTCCCCCGACCACTACCAGCAGCAACTGAGGAGCAACACCACAGCAAGCTGTCCATTCCTCCAACCTCAGCTATTGGATTTATACCAGACTGTACCCCTAGATCCTGCTCGGGGGGGGCCCTATCTTTCATATCAGCCTGAACTATAAACCTCTCCCTTAGAGGAGCCTTTTCTTCCTACTGAGAAGTCTATAGGACCCACTATTTCCCCTTCATCAGATCCTCTCTTTCCTGCCTGCTGTAGGGCAGGGAGGATCCCTAGTCTCCATTTTTGGGTTTATCCTCTTCCTCAAAATAGCTCCAGTACCTGACTGCCACTCAAAGCTTTCCCACTCTGAAACTGACTTTTTCAGTTTCACTGCTACCCACAGGAAAACGATTATTTTGTCAGTTTCACCCGGCAGCCCCTAGAGAAAGTAGAGGCATTGGTGCACTTTGTCTCAGGAAGACAGCATTCTATTGGTTCACATTCATTTTATATCTGGAACACTATTTTCATGTGTGTTAAGGGCTAGAAACATTTGCAACAAAAGCTGTCAATTTCTGCAGTTTACTTTAACCACCTACACTCCCCATTCCTCCCAAACAGTTTCATATTTGCTACTAGGTGAGTGTATTTTTCAAGCCCTCTTTAAAGGTCTCATCATTACAACAGAATAATGTGTTGTTATATTTTAAAACTTTGACATGCAAGCTATATTCCTTTGGATCTCACCTGAGTTCTGGTTTTCTGGACAATCTTTTTTAAAGTGTTCCACAGATCCACAAAGTCTGCAGCAGCCTCCTGTTAAGAAAGCAACATCCAAAGCTATTTCTTAACAACTGGAAATATTTGCTTTAGCATTATGCATATTTTAATCACTTGTCAACGTGTTATAAAAACTGATCTTCACTTTAAACAAGAAAATTTAGAAGTTAAACAAATTATAGATTTATATCTATAAATAAAATATCTTTCCAAAGGTATAGCATAAATAAAGATAAAAATTCCCTCTAGAGACTAACTCAGAGGCCTTTCATAGACTAAAATTCAAGTTAACTTGAGAGCACGTGGTCCAGTGTATAGGAGACTTGCTTTGTGAGCATGGACTAGTAATTGGACCTCTGGGCCTCAGTTTCCCCTCTATAAAATAATTATACTTACTCTCCTTTGTAAAGCACTCATATCTATGGATGCCGAATGATACATACAAATCCAGTATTAATGTTACTGCAAAGAGTCATTTGAATTATATTCTCCTAGAAATATTGAGGGGTAGCTATTAGAAATTCTCACATTGTTTTCTCAGGAACAAATTCTGTTCCAATATTCCAGCATGCATCAACTACTTCTGAAGTTGCATGTGGATGTCTGAGGACAAAATCCGGCCTTTAAAGGAGCAACATATACTTGCGATCTAGTCAATTCAAAAAAAGTTAAACGCAAGTCCTCTTACTAACCTGAGATTTTAGTCACTTTTATATTTTTGCCAAGTTACTGTGTGAAAGATCCACAAACTAGTTGATTATACTGCGAAATGAAAGTTAAAAATACAAAAAGGGATTATCAAATTTAAAAAAAAACTATTTTAATCTCTTTCTTACGTTAAACAACTTCAGACAGGAATGTGATTTAAGTTGAGGTTGTCCCTTTTCTAGAATAAAGGCTTCACTAAGAGCATGCTGCAATAACCAGGATGCCGAGGCACTGCATGTTTCAGATCAACATATGATGTCACAGGCCAAATTAATTACAATCCAAAAGCACAAGTTAAAGGTAGTGTCTGCATTTACTTTGATTTCCTTATTCTTTTGCAGCATCATCACATACACCTCTACCTCGATATAACGCTGTCCTCAGGAGCCAAAAAATCTTACCGCATTATTAGTGAAACCGTGTTATATCAAACTTGATTTGATCCGCTGGAGCGCACAGCCCCGTTCCCCTCCGGAGCGCTGCTTTACCGCATTATATCCGAATTCATGTTATATCAAGTGGCGTTATATCGGGGTAGAGGTGTATTTAAACATAGAATTTCAGTGCAGTAATAACTTTTGCTTGGCTAACAGCCATGGAATACCTGACGAGACCCATGTATCCAACATATAATGGGAGGAGAGAACAGCTCATTTAGCTTTTAAAATGTCTCTCTAGTCAAAAGAGCCTGTACACTTCCTCCCCACAGGTTTAGAGTATCCCCCTTTCTCCAGGTGTATATTTCAATGCATTGTGTGCATAAATACAAAGGGTCTTTTCCCTTGCAGAATCATTGAGAACACCCCCTTTTTGAATTTCAAATTAAATTTAGCTCCCATGCTCTTCTACTCATCCTGCTGACGCTGTTGCTTGAGGCAATCACTAGCTAATGAAGATATACACTAGACACTCTACAGTTGCCACATACTTTTTCTACACAAAGTACATAGTCCACCTCTTACAAGAGCTCTGTTCACTACGCTCTCTCGTACCTGGCAGCTGCCACCTTGTTCTGTGCTACATTTAATCACTATTATAAGAGGGCAAATGTTTGGTTTACAGCAATAATTATACTCACCTTCAGCATATAGTCCTTTAGGATTATCTGGACATGACCTTGACAGATGCCCCATCTCGCCACAAATAAAACATTTTGCATATGGAAATTCCCCTGTAAGATTCCAATTGTTCTTCTATTAAGATGCATGTTAAACCTTCACACCAAAGTTACAGATAATATCACAGTGTTTTTACAGCAAATAAATCAATATTGCAGTAATGTGGAACCACTTTAACAGGTAATATATGTCCTCAAAACTGTTGAACTTTGTGACTAAAAATGAAACTTTCTCAGTGATCAGAAAACCCTTACAAAGCTCTTCCTTTAGGAGAGGAACGTAGATGTTAAAAAACATACCAAGAGCTGGATCTACTTTTGCTCTACACTTGGTGATTTCATGTTCTGTAGATCCACATCGATAACAGATTCCAGTACCCATATCCTGACTTTCAAGGGCAGCTGGGCAGTCAGCAATTCCATGGCCAGGCTTCCTACAGTGGAAACATACCTTCGAAAATAAAATGTGGATTACTAAACTGACTATGGAAACTCATTACATGTTTTGCTGTGTATTTTTACAGCCAGGAATATTTTAAAAGGATACACTTAGTGCTAATACTACACAATCAGCATTTACCCCCAACAGAATTTTATTTTCTTTAAACTACATTTCAAAATAAAATTAAAGTTACCTGAAATCTAGGTGTCATAGACACACATTTAGGGTAAGAGAACACCTGCAAGGTTTAGTTTTAGACTTTGGAATTAAGATACGTTTTGGTCCTTACATCTTTAAAATAAGGTCATATCAATGCCCAATAAGACATACAATTATCTCAAGGTCTAAGATTCAATAACTGGCACTGAAAGCAAGACCACAAAATTCCAGTCTAATAAGCACTTTATGAATCTTAGACAGTCAGCCTAAAGGGGAAAATTCCTAGAATATATTGGGGATAAATCCAATTTGTCTAGCAAACCACAAAATAGTTGTCACAGACCCGCACCCACAACCGATGAGATGATCAAGCTCCAATATTATAGGTATTGTTCACCCATCTATAAGATTGTACAAAGGTGTATGCAGGAATTTCATATTGGGCATTCATTGATCAACAGCTGATCATTACAGAAGGAGTGCATCCTCCTTCAAAATGTAAGTTTGGTACATTTTGTGGATTCCAAACAGGCGAGCCATTTAACATTAGTTACACTGAAATTCTGCAAGCTTTAAGACTTTTCTACAAATGTTTGCAATTTGTTGAAAAAAAGAGTGCTCTTTACCTATATTACTTTAAGCTTAATCATAGAACACACTTACGAACAAAAACTTGAAGAGAAAGGGCAGAACAGGACAGAGATCTTACCATGGTGTTTTTCTTCATCTCTTGTCTCTTCAATCTTCTTCCCTCCCGACGCCTGTCTTTCTTCAAGGCTGTTGCTACTTCCTCCCTCACCTCATTGCTGTCTGCTGCTCTCACCTTTCCATTATGCATAACCTGTGAGCTCTGTTTTAAGTATTCCATGAATCCATTCACATCTTCATTCAAATAGTCCTTTTTCTTTTTATTCTTCTTCTTCACTTGATCATTCTTTAAAGAAAGTGGATTTGAATAATTTTGCTGTTTATTCCTCACTGTTCCACTGGTGGATCCATTTTTCATATCTTCCCATGGTGTAGCGTCCAGAGGCTTTTTGCTATGAGTGGTACTTGTACGGGCCCACCTGGTCATGATTTCTTCTGAATATTTTACAAGCCTTTAAAGCAAATACTGAAGGTCACACTTGTTCTTTTGGGCAGGGTACATGACTTTTTATCAGTTTGCACAAAATTTAGCATGATAGGACTAAATTTAAATTTAAGGTAGAGGACTCTGAGACCTACTACTTTGCAAAAGATTATTAATAAATAAAACCATGTAAAATCACCCCATAAGGCACCAACCAAAGAAAAACAAAACTCTACATTTGTACCACAGCTTGAGAAGTCTCTTTGCTCAAGCATTGGGGACCACCAGGTTACTGCCCTGGTGGGTGGGTGAAGCTAAACTGTCACAGTTTTGCATAATCTATACTTTTGTTTCTGCCAACTTTGGGCCAGACTGCATGCTTAAAAATTGGACCTAGCTATGTTGCTCACGGCTGTGATAAATGTTGCACCTTTAGTGACACAATTAGGTCGGCCTAACTGCTGGTGTAAATATGGCTGGACCAACAGCATGGTCTTCTGTGCACCTAGCTCTCACCCGTGGAAGAGGTGGATTAACTACAGCAACAGGAGAACCCCTCCTGTTAACACAGGAGCTGTCTAAGCTACTGCAGCATAGCCCCAGGGCTGTGGCTGTGCCGCTGCAGTATAGCCCAGGCCTACAGTACCAGGTTTACAGGGTGCTGATCCCACACTCAGAAGGGACCTCAGCACCTGGACCGTGGTTCCACTCCCGACTCCACCCACGCTTCACAGCACTGGCCCCACTCAGCCTCTCCTCCTCATGGCCCCACTTGCTGCTCACTCCTCTCCACCCCTCCCACTCGATGCAAGCAGTGGGAAAACACCAAGCAGGGGTAGTGCTCACAAAAGATTAATCTGATCCTTCTGGCCTAAGGCACTAGTGTAGGGCTCCCAGCAGACCCCTCCCCAGGTACCAGGCTCTGCTGCCTTCCCCAGCTTGGGGACTGAACTCCAGACATAGGGCAGCTCATCAGGGGGCAGGGGTGTGGCACTGCTAATCTGGCCCACCAAGTCCTGCACATCCCCCAGGGAGCAGCATGAGGTGCTGGAGCCACTCTCATTGTCGGGGCAAGGGTGTGTGGAAGCGACCTCAGCATGAAGATCCTCAGTGCCCCCACCCCGCACCTTAGGCATTAGCCAGTCCTACCCCTTGCACTGCAGGGATTCAGAGCCCAGCAGGCCTAAGGTAGTCACAGAGCCCAGCATTTAGGGCCTGATCCCAGTCCAGGTTTCAGTAGCCGAGCTCAGCGCAGCCCTGGATGCCCTTGGTGGGGAGCGGAAGGAGCAAGGCAAGCCACAGCCACCATGGGCCCAGCACCTCACCAACACACAGCCTCAGTATGGAGTGGCCTCTTGTGATTTCACAGCTGTGCAGAGGGATTTGACCACACAGAACAGGAGAGTCCAGGGAACCGAAGCCCACAAGAGTCACTCACCACTGGTGCAGCATGGAGCCCTCAGGGCTGGGTGACCATATTTTCCAAAGGGAAAATGGAACACTGTGTGGGGCTTGCCCAAGCCCCACCAAGGCCTCTACTGTTGGCCTGAGCCTCCCTCCCTGCGTGGTGGGCAGGCAGAGCTCAGGCAAGCAGTGAAGCACGTACTAGACAGGGTGTCAGGACCAGGCCTCCAGTGCAGTAGACACACACAGGCAGGGAGGGAGAGAGTGACAGGGTCCAACCACACTGGAAAGACTTCCCAATATTCTGCTCTGCACTTCCCGTCACTCACCAGACGCAGAGCTGTGCTGGTCGTGGGTGGGGCTGGGGACTGTTTTAACCTAGATGGAGCAATTCAAGGGGTCTGCAGTCACCAGTCTCCACCCTGCAGGGGTGCCAAGCTCATCAGCACCTGGCAGTGCACCCCAAGCTTGGTGCTCCTGGCAGGGCTCAGTGTGGGATTCCCTTGTCCTACAGTCAGACGGTTTGACATTGCCTAGTTGGACAAGGGGGATAAGGCGTATTGGCTAGCATGGCTGTGAGCCACCTTGGGCAGCTGTAATGGGGAGTAGGGGAAGCACCAGCCCCACTGGCCCCTCTTGTTCATATCCCTCGGCTTCATGTGGTGCAGGCTACCCTTTAGGACTCAGCTCTGTCTGTGAATATTATGAATGATTAAAGCAGAGAGAGAGCAATCCAGCATGTAAAAGGAAATGTTTACTAACCTCAGTAGATAGCACTATTGAGATTTACACACTAAACGGATTACTGAAAACCTTTTGGAAAAAACAGGAATTTTTTTCACTAACAATATTAAAATAAAATAACACTTGCAGTTGCTCTTTGTGTTCAAATACAAGTTACCCTCTATGCGTGTGTACACACATACTCATCCTGAGATTCTCTTAGACGAGGTTTTACCCCCTTCTCCATATCTGCTGGGGGTGAGATGGGTCAAAACTTTATTGTTAGGGACCTACCAAATTCACATTCCATTTGGTCAATTTCATAGTCACAGGATTTAAAAAACAGTGAATGTCATAATTTCAGCTATTTAAATCTGAAATTTCATGTTATAATTGTAGGAATCCTAACTCAAAAAGGAATTGTGGGGGGGTTGCAAGATTATTGGAGTGTGTGTGCCGTACTGTGTACCTTACTTGGAGGTGCAGAACGGCTGGGCCCAGCTCTGCGCGAGGTGGGGTGGGAGAAGGCGCAGAGGGGCTCGGC
>NC_133774.1:53212226-53217607 GCF_003597395.2 Chelonoidis abingdonii | reverse complement strand
AAACCCACCCAAAGAGGAGGTAGCAAATCGTAAGTAGAAGTGAGGGCAAAGAGAGGGCAGCGGCGACAGCAAAGGCTACTGAGCATGCTCAGTTCGTGTGCGCATGCTCAGTGTATGCTCAGTGTAGCCAAAGTAGGGAATCGGGAGCACATGCTGTTTGTGTCGTTACACCGGCGCTCGCTGTCGCTGGACCGGCTTTACGTCTGCAGCCACCGCGGAACGCGCTCTGGCCGGCGGCACAAAACGGCGCCCGGGCACAGCCCCGTGCTGCGGCGCGAGCCGGCGAGTTACCCGGGGGCGTTCAGAGCCCCTGGATTGCTCCAGCCGGGAAGCCAGGCAGGAGTGCAAAGGCGCGCCCAGCGTTTTCATTCCCCCTCCTCGGTAACCCAACGAGGACTGTTGGTAGAGCAAAGCTCCGCGAGCAGCGGTGTGTACAGGTGTGAGTGCCACCTATCCCTTAGCAAACACAGCTCCGGCATGGCGGCGGCTGGCAGGACTTCTGGCTTCCTTTTAGAAACACTGTACTGTCTCCATGCAGCTGTGGCGCCTGGGTTAGTGCTCATGCCATATGCTACCCCGGGAAGCCTATGAAATATACTGTGGACAAAGGGCAATAAATAAATCATATGAATCAAAATTTTAAATTTCTACCTACACTCCTTTGTAAAAAGCCTTCACCAAGTACTGGGGTACGTATGTCCGGCGCGCATATGCTATTCGCTCCAGTAGCCCTGGTATCTAAATGCTAAGTGAAGACACTCAGATACCATGTCATGCAGATAAATACTGTGACATAAGAACTAGAATAGCATAGACGTGAAGTCTCTACCGCAGTAGCATGACCATGAAAAACAATCTAGTTGTGTCACTAGCTGACAAATATTCCCTCCTGTTCTTTTTTCTATTTGGAGTTGCTCAACCGCACCAAACAATAATCTCAGGAGGAAGGAACACGCAGGAAAGTTCTTCCAAAGTTTCCCATATTTCCATGATTCTCAGCACTTAAGACTTCTTATTTCAAAAATATTACTTGCCCAGAGAGAATTGTGCCTTTTGCTTTGCTTGTTTTGTTTATTGATTACTATGCTAATGTATATTCTTATTTAAAATATTCCACACACAACAGTGTGAAGTAGTTCCTGATGAAATATTCAGGATATTTCCTTGTATTAGGGTAAACTACAAAAATCATCCAATTGTCACAACATATTCATGGATACTTAGAAAGCTTGTGCTTCTTAAAAATTTCACAGAATAGTTTATGTTTGTTCTGTATATCTCAACTTGTTTCAATTTCATCTTCTTATCAGATGAGAGTATTGCACCCTGTAAGTTTTCTGTTTTAGTTACTGAACAGTTTGTATTATGCTATTGAAGCAAATGTACCAGCAGAGGGAGTATGCACCTGTAGTTCTCCTTTGAAAGTAGAGTGAACTGCTGGAACAGATTTGGGCTTTTTACAATTTTAAATGGAAGATTATATTTGACTGGGTATATTTTCCCATTGACTCTTCCTTAGAAGTGCTTCTTTATAAAAGAGCTTACTGCAGGAGATTCCCAGAGCAGCTCGTCCTAGAAAAGGAACAAGAGGAATATCTTCACGTAAAAGTAATGTATATGACAGAAGGAAAAAGGCCATTTTGTAATGGTCAGAACCTGGTGGAAATGACCCCCAGCTTATTACCTGTAGTATTAATACCTAGAGAGTGGCTGGTGCTTCTAATCCTGCTTGTTCCAGTTCCTCTAACACAGTATAGAGAGGTGATACTAGGTCAGACCAATGGTCCATCTACCCAGTATCCTGCCTTCTCACAATGGCTAGTGCCAGATGCTTCAGAGGAAATGAATAGAACAGGGAAATTTTCAAGTGATCCATTCCCTGTCATTCAGTCTCAGCTTCTGACAGTCATCTAGGTATCATGTAGTCTGATCCTGGTGGAAATAGGCAGCTCATTTTCTGCAGCGGCAGTAGCAGGAGAATATTTTCCACAGTTGCTAACACAGGTTGAAGGCCATTGGTTGTAGCAATGGAGAAAGTCATAGTTCAGATACTCCCCAGCTGGGGAGACTCTTTTAAGCAGATCTAGTCACAATAGAGGTGGCCATGGAGTTTTCTAGACAGTAGCTGCCATGTAATTGGCCACTAGTTGGTCCTGTACTGTGGCCGATGAGATTTTTTTTTAAGTTGTTTTTATATATTGTTGTGGGCCAAACTTCCAGTCACTGTGGTGCGGAGTGGAGTTCAAAAAAAGCCATCTGACAGCTCCCTTTTGAAGGAAATTTTGCATTGTGAGGACTGTGCACCACAACTATACCAGTGGGGGTTGAGGGGCTTATGTTACTTCAAAAGGGGGAATAATTATGCTGGCAAAAGTAGTAGTTGTTGTCAGGAGCAGACAAAATTAAATGTCAACCAGGCTGTATCCTTTTCCTCTCCCCCCACACCCCCCAAAGAAAAAAGCATTTTGCCACAGCAACTTTCTAATGTAGACCAGGTATTAGTAACTGGGGTGTAAGGTCTCTTTTCAAAACTGCATGCAGTTACCTTCAGTGCTTGCATAAAATTCACAACTACATGCACAAGTGGCCAGTTAGATGGTTAGGAGGTTAAATGATTACATAATGGTTGGGGTGCTATGATCGCTGCCTATTAGTCCAAGCAGTATCTTTTCACTGTTTCCTTGTTGACTATCTGTTTGCTGATTCTGCTTGTCTCTCATATTTAGATTGTAAACATTGCAGGAACCATGTTTTTGTTGTGTGTTTGTACAATGCTTAGCACAGTGAGGGTGTGACCCATGACTGGGAGCTCTAGGTACTATGTAATACAAATAATAATGAAATCATAATAATTAGTAAGTAAATATATAATTATCCATTTGTGTGCATGGTTACAGTAATTGCATGTGCAAATCTGGAGAGTGCTTAACGTTACACACATGAGTAATCCACAGAACTGCAGGGTGGGAGCCTTAGGCTGCATTTGTATATAGATCTTGGACTTCCCTTACTGAGAATTTGTCCCATGAAGGTGACCAGCAAATAATTTTTTTAAGTGGGGTTTGTGCATTATTATTACTTCTTTCAGTACTTCTAAAAAGACCTGCATGTTTTTTATTTTTTCCAAAGGTTTTTTTTTCTACTTGTTTTTTACTTTAGTGCTATCACAGATGTCTAGTTTTGCCCTCGTTTTGCTGGAGAAGTTCTTAGCAGTGAAGATAGTCTCAGGAGATTAATACTGTGAGTTCTCAAATCTTTACTAGGAGCGACCATTGAATCTTTAAGACATTCTTTCTCCCGAGTACTAATTAAACATTAGTGGCATAGTGTCTAATCTTTTCAGTCTAATGGCCAAACACTATTTCCAAAAGCTCAAGGGGCCACAACAGGGCTGCCTGGGGGGGCAAGTGGGGCAATTTGCCCTGGGCCCCCGCGAGCCACTCCGGGTTTTGGGCAGCACTTCAGTGGCGGGCCCTTCACTCACTCCGGGTCTTTGGCGGTGGGTCCTTCAGTGCAGTGGAAGACTCAGAGTGAGTGAAGGACCTGCCTCAGAAGTGCTGCAGAAGCCTCAGAGCACTGCCTGGTGAGTACAAGGGCCACAAGCGGTGGTGGGGGGGGGGGATTGGCAGCACTTAGCTGCTCTATCCAACCGCTGCTTCTTCTTTGGCAGCACTTGGTAGTGATCCTTCCCTCTGAGAGGGACCCGCACTGAATTAACCTGCGAGAAGCGGCCTGCCCCAGCCCCTGAATCCTCTGGCAGCCTGGGCTACAACAATATTGTTTTGTTCCTTTTCACTGCTCAGCAGTGCAATAGGAGCAGAATTCACCTGCAAATCCCCCATTTTAGATTTCCTGATGTGAGAAAATTTTCAGTTGGCACAGAGTTGGCATAGCCACTGTTACGGAAATATCAGGTCTGCCTAGCTGAGAGCCAATTAGCAGCCTGACAGGGATAAGGAAAAATGCTTTATTCTGCAGAAAAAAAAAAGGAGAGCCTGTACCTTGGTACAAAAGAGTCTGTCTCACAAATTTCACAAACCTTTTATACACATTCAAACAAAGACCCTTACGTGTTAACACTTGATTGGTAGATATAAAATCTCATGCTTCCATTATCTGTTCAGTAAAAACTGGTTTGAAGCAAGATTTCTCTGCTTTGGAGGCAGAAAGGAAAAGATTGTGCAAAAGTTCAGGCTACTGTGTCCATGAGCAGTACTGTGTACTGCTCCCCCCCATACAGGCCGCTTGTAAACTGTTAGGGTGGGACCAGCCGCTAGCTTTCACACCACCTCCTGTACTGCCTCCAAGCATCCTGTGGCACAGAGAGCATGTTGGAGGTGGAGAGCTATCCTCAGGTGTTGTATAGTCTCTAGCAGACTGTTGCTAACTACCGTGCAAGTTAAACCAGCCCCTAGACCAGCTGCCTGGACATGGGCTGGTGCAGAAGATCGTGGAGCCATAAAACTGTCTGTTGGTTCTCAACTTCTCCTTTTTCACTCTGGGCTGCCTCAGGTGGCTGTCCGGAGAAGGGGTGTTGTCCTTTGCTAGCAGCTCCCCTAACTGCAGGCAGTGAGGCAGAGCCAGCCAAGTTCCCATCTTGTTGTCCCTGGGGCTCCCACACACCAACAGGTAAGACAATCATGAGTAACCAATTCTACTCTCATCTTCCTCCTCTGTGATGCAGCAGTTAGTCAGTAGGGGAGCTACTGAGCAGCTGGAGCAGGGAAGGGTCAGCAGCTTTTAGGGTCATTTATCTATATGGGACCGTTTTAGAATAAGTGCCTTTTTTTCGTTTAGCTAAAGCTCCTTCCAAAGCGACATAAGCCAGACTGAAAAAGGCACTCATACTAGAATAAAAGAGGGTCAACACAGGAAGCTATATTGGTATAACTATATCAGCTTAGCTTATACCGGGGGTTTTCCCATGTAGACAAGCTCTTAGAGTGCTCCCAGATCGTACCAGAGCTGTTTCCAGGACTCCAGGGGAAGCAGGGAGAGTACCTAGTTCTTCCCCATAGCAACAGCCTGATTCAAACACTGCAGCAGAAAAATTACAGGGTGCAGCTCTAAGAACAAATTTTCAAGACATAATCAAATACACATTATCTCCTTTATGTGGTCACCCTTAAGGCAACAATTTAGAGCTTCAAGGGCAACAGGTTTATACAGGTAGTGACAAAATCAGAACAGCTAAGGCATAAAATGACTTACAACTAGCAAGGGACAAAAACAGCAATAAAAAGTGGTTCTATAAATATATTAGAAGTATGTTTTTATGTGTAGTGGTTAAGAGCGCCGCCCTTTGATACGAGAGACCGGGTTTCAAATCCCGGTTGGTACCCAACTTTCCAGTAGGGGTCCTTGGGCAAAAGACCCCCTAA
>NC_133774.1:53127413-53188727 GCF_003597395.2 Chelonoidis abingdonii | reverse complement strand
GTCTCCGCCGGAGAACTGGCACGGTTTGGAGGGCAGGGTGATGGAGCTGCTCCGGAAATGGACAGGACTACTCCGGTGCCTCTCCCTTCGGGGGAGGGCACTGGTGGTTAATCAACTGGTCCTGTCCATGCTCTGGTACCGGCTCAACACCCTGGTCTCGGCCCCGGATTTCCTGGCTAACCTCCGGATGGCGATTCTGGAGTTCTTTTGGCCAGGAATGCACTGGGTCTCTGCTGGGACCTCCACCTGCCCCTGGAAGAGGGGGGGCACAGCCTGAAGTGCCTACGCACTCAGGTCCATGTCTTCCGCCTCCAGGCCCTGCAGAGGCTCCTGTATGATGCAGGTAGTCCGGCATGGGGCGTATTGGCGCACGCCTTCCTCCGCCGCTTCCGAGGGCTCCGATATGACCGGCAGCTCTTTTACCTCCATCCGAGAGGTCTTCCGCAAGACCTCTCTGGGCTGCCGGTCTTCTACCAAGACCTCCTCCGGACCTGGAAGCTCTTTTCAATGACCAGGTCCGTGGCAGCCACCATGGGGGTTGATCTCGCGGAGCCCCTGCTACACAACCTCCAGCTTCGTGTGCAGGTGGCAGAGTCCTCCGCGGTGCGCCAGAGGCTGGTCTTAGTGGGAGTCACCAGAGTAGGAGACCTCCTGGACTACGACCGGGGAGACTGGCTGGATCCCCTGACGCTCGCTCAGCGCATGGGGCTCTCCATCCCTCGTACTCCCCGGCACGTACTTCAGGAGGTGAAGGCCGCTTTACAGCCCGCTGCTCCAGCCTACCTCGATCGGATCCTGCAAGAGAGGACGCCTCGCCCACCCTCCACCCCTGGCCCCTTGGACATTTTTATCGGGCCCCTACCTCATGGACCCAATTGGCCCCCCCCTACCCTTTCACTGCGAGCCGGCTGCATGATCTGTAGCCGGTTCTGTTCCAGACCGTGCCAACGAAACATCTGTACATGCTCGTGCTGCACACTCTTCACTACCTCGCCCTCGTGTCCCGCCCCGATACCAAATGGCGGGACCTCCTGCCACCTCTCGAGGCTGAGAAGCCCCGATGGACCAGCTTATACTCTGCCCCGGTCCCGAGGCCTTCTGGGGATGTCAGTTGGCAGCTCCTTCATGGGGCCGCGAGCGCGGGCATGTACTTGGCGCAGTTCACCCCTGTCCTCAACACCTGCCCCTTTTGCGGCATGATGGAGACCCTGGCGCACATTTATTTAGAGTGCGCCAGATTGCAGCCCCTTTTCCTGCTCCTCTTGAGTATCTTATTGCATTTTTGGTTGCACTTTTCCCTTCACCTTTTTATCTATGTACTCCCCATCCGTGGCCCCACAAAGTCGGGGGATCTCCTTATCAACCTCCTCTTGGCCCTGGCCAAACAAGCCATCTATAAAACCAGGGAGAGGAGGTTGGCCGACAGGATTTCCTGCGACCGTGGGCCTATTTTTGCTCCTCCGTCCGTTCACGCATCCGGGCAAAGTTCCTCCGGGCGGCATCTACTGGCTCCCTTGACGCCTTTGAGGAGCAGTGGGCATTGTCCGGGGTTTTCTGCTTGGTGTCCCTATTAGGTTCCCTTCGTTTAGCCCTATGACCTCACTCCCGATCTTGTTTTTTCATTAGTTGTCCCACGAAATCATTTGATGTCACAGACCTGTGGATCCTCCCCTTAGGCTGGGGGGAGGTCCTTTAGAAGTGGACGGGCTTTGCCCACCAACCTCCTGGATGCCAATAGGACCAGACTCCTGTACCCTACTGGTTTGGATCTGTCACTATATATCTATATATGGATGACGAAGGAAAGCATAGGTCCATTACTTGAGAGAAGGAAAGCAAATAACAGATAACACAGGAGGCTGAAGTGTTGAATGCCTTTTTTGCTTCTCTCTTCACTACAAAGGTTAATTATGACAAGATACTTAACACAATTAATATTAACAACCGGGGAAAAGAACTCATTCCAGACTAGGGAAAGAACAGGTTAAAGTATATTCAGATAAGTTAAATGTATTCAAATTGATAGGGCCTGTTGAAAGTCACCCCAGAATACTTAAGTGATTATTCAAGAACTCATGGAGGACAGGTGAAAGGCCAAATATAATACCTATCTTTCAAAAGGGGGAAAGGAAGACCCCAGGGTCTTCCATCAGGGTGAATAAAAATTGGTGATTTAAATACATAGATTTTTTCATTTAAATTAAATGTAAGTTTCTTTTTTAAAATACACCTATTTAAAATTAATTTTGAAATTACCAACCCATGTTGCCAACCTAAACTTGTTAACGTCTATTAAAATTATTTAAATTAAATACAAAAAAATGTTAAGCAGCACATATTTGTGTCCAAGTTTTAAGCAAAATCAAACACTGACCTGGCTGAGCACCTGGGACCATAGTTCGTTGAAATGCTAAACAAGCTTTTAACAGCAGTAGCCTTTTCTAAAGGTGCAGAGAGACTATTTCCTTCATTTCAGTTTATTCAACTAATTCAGTTCAATGACTAATTAAACCAATTGGGAATAGAAAAAGCAGAAAAGCTTGTTTTCCTCTTCTAAACTATGAATAAAAAGTAAGTGTGAGAAGATAAGATTTACTCGTTCTAAAATCTCGAAGGACACGGTGACCAGAAACAATTAGTTGAATTCACTAGCTTTAAATCACTTAGTTTTAAATGTTAAAAACATTTTGATAAACTGTTTTCATGTATCCAGCACATTTAAAGTAGTTTTATTTAATACAAAAAAATTTGATTTTTATGCATTTTTGATTCAATGGAAATTCAAATTCAAATAGAGCTTGACACAAATCACAAGTAAAAATTAATAATAATCTAATAAGAAATCAATCATTCCACATTTTCTTATATCATAAAAATTGTAAAAAATAAAAATATGAATAAATATAAATTAAACCATATAACTGGTTTAACAAATGTGCATAGATACAGCGATCTTCCTGATTAGCAGAAAAAAACACCAAACTTGGTTTAAAAGCTATATTTGGTTCCAAATCAACATGTATTAATTGTTAGCAACCAATGAGACTCAACCTTGTTTAGGAAAATAACTAAAAAGTGAAAATGCAAAATGCAATTAAAATTGATGATTTAAATCAAAGTTTCCTGCTTGATTAAAATTCGTGATTTAAATCGCTTTGATTTAAATCAATGCACCCTGATAACCCAGGAAGATACTGGACCAAATTATTAAACAATATATTTGCAAGCATGTAGAGGATAATAGGATAAGTAATAGCTCACATGGATTTGTCAAAAACAAATATGTCAAAGCAATCGACTTTGACTGAGTAACTAGCCGATTGGATGGGGGGGGAAGCAGTAGATATGATATATCTTGACTTTAATAAGGTTTTTGATACAGTCCCATATGACATTCTCATGTGAAAATTAGTGAAAAATGATCTAGATGAGGGGTTCTCAAACTGTGGGTAGGGACCCCAAAGTGGGTTGCAACCCCATTTAAATGGGGTTGCTAAGGCTGGTGCTAGACTTGCTGGGGCCCAGGGCCGAAGCTGAAGCCTGAGCCCCACACTGCCTGAGACCAAGCCCAACCGCCCAGGCCTGAAGTCGAAGACTGATGGCTTCAACCCTGGGCAGGGGGGATAAAGTTACATGTGCCCGACCCAGAGCAGAAGCCCTTGGACAGCTTTGGCCCCCCTGCCCGGAGCAGCGGGGCCTGGGTGGACTTGGGCTTCGCTCCTCGCTCCTGAGGTCGTGTAGTAATTTTTGTTGTCAATGAAGTTTGAGAACTGCTGACTAGATGAAATTACTATAGCATGAGTGGGTGCAAGACCAATTGAAAAACTGCCCTCCAAGAATAGCTATCAATGGTTTGCTGTCAAACTGGCAGGACATATCCTGCAGGGGTCGGTCCTGGGTCCAGTACTATTCCATATTTTCATTAGTCATTTGGATGATGGAGTAGCGAGTATACTTTAGAAAATGTATAAATGACACCAAGTTCAGAGGGGCTGCAAGCACTTTGGAGGTCAGGTTTGGAATTCGAAATACTCCTGTTAAATTGGAGAATTGGTCAGAAATCAGTAAAATAAGATTCAATAAAGAGAAGTGCAAAGTACTACACTAAGAGCTAGGGGTGTGATTTCCCTGCTTATGTACACATACTTGCACCAGCTCTCATTGAGTAAATAAATAACAGTATAGCCACAGTAACACGTGTAGCAGCAGTGGAGGCATGGCAGAGCCATGCAGAGTACATAGCCACTGTTTTCAGGCAGGTACAGTTGTGTTCAGCATAGCTCAGCTGTGCCTCCACTGCCACTACTTGTGTTACTGCAGTTACATTGCTGCTTATACTCATATTGTACTCAGTGAGAGCTGGCACAAGTATATATACATAAGCAGGGGAATCGGAGCCCTAGCTTATAGTCTAGATGTAGCCGTAGGAAGAAAAATCAAACACACAACTAGAAAATGGGGAATAACTGACTAGACAGTAATACTGCAGAAAAGGATGTGGGAATTATAGTGAATCATAAATTGAACATGAGTCAATAGTGTGAGGCGATTGCAAAAAAAAAAAATGGTAAATGTCATTCTGGGATGTGTTAACAGAAGTGTTGTAAGAAGTAATTGTACCACTCTACTCAGCACTGGTGAGGCCACAGCTGAATATGATGTCCAGATTTGGGCACCACACTTTATTAAAGATATGGACAAGTTGGAAAGAGCCCAGAGTAGAGCAACAAAAATGATAAGAGGTTTGGAAAACATGACCTATGAGGAGATGTTGAAAGAATGGGGCATGATTTGTCTAGAGAAGAGAAAGCTGAGGAGGGTCATACGTCATTAAATAAGCAAAAGGTTGTTATAAAGAGGATGGCGATCAGTTGTTCTCCATGTCCACTCACAAGAAGAAATCAGCTTAGTTTGCAGCAAGGCTGTATCATTTGGATATTCGCAAAACATTTCTAATGAAAAGGATAGTTAAGCAATGGAACAAGTAATCTAGTGAGGTTGTGGAATTCCTGTCGTTAGAGGTTTTAAGATGTAGAGTTGGAGTTACCATAAACCTTGCTGGGTAGAGAGGTCCTGAATTTCTAATGTTAAAAAAGAAGAAAAATATATCTTTATTACTGGCTAACTTTAATATATGTTTTTTCCAATGCAATTGTCTTGCTGTATTTTCCCTCATTTATAGGACTTTACTGCTGTGCAGAAAGAATAAATTGATTTTGCTATTAAATAATTCGTTATTGCCAGTAAGAACTAACAAAGATATAGAATTAATTAGAATGCATATGTTGCAGGTAAAAAATATCAACAAAAATCAATGAATGGCATTTAAGAGCCATTTTTAATAAGCTGGGAAAAATACTGGGACACTCATGCTTTTATTTTAAAACTGAAAAAATCTGATGTGGTCTCTGCCACATCACTTTGAGTAAATGGACACAGCTAGATCTCACCCTGCTTTCTTTTGTTCTTTGCAATGTGGAAACGGTATACAATGTCAAGGCTGTTTGCAAGGACAAATTTACCACAGGGCTCCCCTAAATTTTCAGGCTGTCCCCTTCAGTCTTGCCAACAGAGAGCAATTTATTGTGCAGGAAAATTTCTCTCCCTTCACCAGCAGAACCAGAGTGGTGGCTAGGACTAGCTTGTTCACTGGAAAGCATTGCTGGACTGAAGTATTCCCCAGAATTGTGTCCACACATGGTTGCTTACCTTGCTTTGGCTGTGTCTAAGACGCACCCAAACTCATAATAAAATACGGCATTGATTAAGTCCTTTTAATTTTTCAAATCACTCTACAAATATAAACGCATTAATCTTCACAATACTTGTGAATGACAGGGAAGTAGTATCCCCATACTACAGCTGGAGAAACTGAGATGCAGAGAGGTTGACACGTGACCTTGATTGTGATCAGGAATCTCTATAAAAAGGTTTGTCTGCTGAAGAGGAGGAAGTGTTAGAGGGTTCATTTGTACTTGAGCGTGATTGATGGTATCTTTGTTCATTTTTATGTTTATGATCTTTGGATAGTTAATCTTATATGCCACCATGTCAGGATGATGTTTATCTGGTAGTTATAATTTTTATTTAAACCTGGGGAGAGAAAGGAATAAGTAATGCCATTTTTTGATTACATTACATTGCCTACAGTGTTTTGAAGACTTCTCTACAAAGTTCTTTATTTCCATAGTTGAAAGGTGTGTTGGTTTGCTGCTATTTATCTATGTTATCTGTCAGTGGCAAATGGTTACATACTCTGTAATTCATTTCAAAGTATAATTTTTTTTTAGGTTATTTTGCCCAAAGCCACACAAGCAAAAGGAGGACAGCATTAGGAATAGAAGACAGCTGTTCCTCGCTCCAGTTTTGCCCTCAGTCTACTCGGCTAAGCTGCCTATGGCTCTCGTTCATCAAGTTGCTTAAGCCCATGCTCAATTTTAATTTTGATTTCAGTGGGACTATGTACATGCTTAAGTATCTTACTGGGACTATTCACATTCTTAAAGTTAGGCATGCGCTTAAGTACTTTGCTGAATTGAGACATGTAAGGGTTAGCCTATGGTTAGACATTTTAGATATTGGGAATATGTTTACACTGCAATAAAGTACCCACGGCTGGCCTGGATCAGCTGACTCGGGCTCATATAGCTTGGGCTAGGGGTGGGAGGTCTATAAAACTGCAGTGTAGACATTTGGGCTGGGACTGGAGCCTGGACTCTATGCCTCTGCAACGGGGGAAGGTCCCAGAGCTCAGGCTTCAGTCCACCCAAATATCGACCCTGCAATTTTATAGCCCTACAGCCCAAACTAGCAGATCTGTGCCAGCTGCGCATGTTTTACTGCAGTATAGACATAGCCTTTCACTAGCTTCATTATGCAGTAAACATGCCTCTTTCTTTGAGAACTGTGAATCAAATGGAATACTGTAAGATACAGTGTAAGAGATGATATAGGATATTACACAAAAAGTTCTCATAATAGCAAGAGAAATGTGCCTAATTTTCCATTCAGTGATCTTGATATCTCCTTACTGGGAGACATTATTTTTCCTTTTTCAGAAACATTCAAGGAAAGGCTAAAAAATAAATGGAATGCACTAAACTTCATTTAGAGTCTTAATGTAGACCACAGATTGCAGCAGAATAATTTTAAGTTTTACAAATGATGATGTACAAAGCACTCACACAAAAATGGACTATTGCATTGCCATTCACTGACACAGTTGGACGGCTGGGTTCTTTCCATTCTGGTACCAGCAGTGTTCAGAATAAGGCTACACTGTCTCAGAGAATGAAGAGAAAACAAATGCGTAAAGTGTCAAGCAGAAATAGCAACCCTATAGCTACAGAATCCTTAAGCATTTTAAGCAGTAAAGAAGAGCTCCATAAAAAAGACGGAGTTCACTCATAAAAACAAAACCATGTCAGCATGATCCTTGTCCGGGACTCCTGTTCATTAAGAGAAGACACCTTCAACCATTCTGCTTAAATAGAGGCAAAGCGCCTATAACTTCTGCATGTCATTACCAAATTCCAGGTAGTAGGCAGGACATACATCTTTTCTTAGTGCTTCTGAGATCAGTACATTCCATTGGCTTTGTTAGTATTTGGGCATGAAATGAGCTTTGGCTTGGAGGAAGAAAGTCCCTGCAATAGAAGTCCAATAATAAGGTGGAAGACTAGATATTTTAAACAATATAGCAGGAGCCCACAGGCCATCTTTAGCCTTTCAGAAGCATTTTAAAAAAATTAATCCATTAATGATTGCAAAAAAAAATTAAGGTTCAAATTTTCCCCTCGGTTACTCAGGTGCAACCCCACTGAAGTCAACTGAGATGCACCCATGAAATTAAGAAGAGAATTTGGTTCAAGAAGAAAGTTTAAAAAAAGCCAGCAAGGTAGAAATCCTATAAACAGTTGTATCATTTCATAAAACAAACAACAATAATCAATGTCAATTTATGCACTGTCATTCGTAAGAAAATTTTCCGCACCCTTTGGTCACAGACTTTAAAGCATGTTTATCTGTGAGTATTCATAATTCTTGTCTCTTGGAAATTACTGGAAAGCTGTTAAATGATTAAAATTTAAATACAATCTACTTGTCTGATAGCATTATTAGAACTACTTATTGTTCAGTTCTTAATGTTCTTCCGTTAGGAATCCAATCTTTTTATATGCTGACTAACTTATTTTCTTGTAAGTAGATTAAAACGAAGTGACAAACAGCTGCAACATGCATGTACAACAGATGATTGTATAATAGCATTTTTGTTCTGTACTTAATGCACTTGAGTAGCTGTCACGTCATCAAGCATCTTTGGAAAAAAAATTGCTGTTTAGAGACTTTAAATTTCCAATTAAGTCTTAAGCAGCTATAGGAAGAATTACTAGAAAGACAAGTATTAAGTATGTTATCACACCTTAAATTAAATTCCAACAAATTATATTAGTAAATTAGTTCCATATCTAAATATGGGAACTGAATTACTGCTAATATTATTTGCTACTTTTTTGGTAATATTTCCATAGAAAATGATCATTTTTTATTCAGACATATATTAGTCTTGTTAGGTAGACAGTTACGTAAGCATTTTATGCTGTCTGTTAAGCCAGATCCGGTTAGATCAACGGTTGACTCTAGACGTAACATGTGATAAATGGAATCAATTGCAACTTCTGTAATGATGGATTTGACTGTTTAACTTTGAATCAACATTTAAAAGATACATCAACTCTATGCACATGGCCCCACCTGACAAAGTGTTGGTTTATAGGTTTGATACAAAGAGATTCTCGTTAAAGAGGCACCTGCTAAGGCTGCTCCCTCTTTCCCTTCGTCTTTACACTAGTTATGAAGAAATCAGGTTACAGCATTAACAGACGTGTCCTATGTAAGACACAATCGGTGACTTTCCCACTCTATTTGGCACTGGTGAGACCTCAGGTAGCGTGCTGTGTCCAGTTCTGGGCAGCACGCTTTAAGAAAGATGTGCACAAATTGGAAAGAGTCCCGAAGAGAACAAGAAAAATGACTGAAAAGGTCTAGAAAACCTGATCTATGGGGAAAGGTTAAAAAAAACTGAGCATGTCTAGTTCTGAGAAAAGAAGACTGAGGGAGATCTGATAGTTTTCAAATATGTTAAGAATTGTTATAAAGAGGAAGTGCCTCATTGTTCTCCATGTCCACTGAAGGTTGGACAAGAAGTAATTGGCTTAATGTGCAGCAAGGAAGTTTTGTGTCAGATATTAGGAAAAGCTTTCTAACTATAATGATAGCTAAGCACTGGAATAGACTTCAAAGGGAGGTTGTGAAAACGTCAACATTGGAGGTTTTCAAGAACAGGTTAGTGTACACATTGTTGTCATAATCTGGATCTAAAAAATGTCATGTAAGATAACACTGGAAAACAAATAACGCATTGAGCATTAGTATGCTTTCATAATGTATACATGGGGTATGTACAAAGAGTTATGGATATGTGCTAGAATTGTGTTTGGCAAGCAATGTAGAAGCATAGTCTGCCTTAGACAAAGGATGTATTGTAGTTTGCTAGGCAGAGAGTATGAAGATACATTTACATAAAACGTAAAAAAAGCCATCAAGCTAGTAACTGTGGGAAGCAGCCTCTTGCAGGGGTCTTTACCTCAAATAATAAATAACTGAATCAACCAATTATGTATATTACTGTATTATAAAAGTGTATCAAGTAAGGTCTTTTATGAAAGATAATGTCACACTGGTTATTAATATTGTGAAATGCATGTATTAATGCTGTCTGAGGAAATATGAATACTCACAGATAGTGTGCTTTGAAGTCTGTAACCAAACAAAGGGAGAACCAGGTTTTTAATCTCAGATAGTAGGGAAAGAAGCTATCTACATGTTTTCAATATAAAGGAAGAATTATGGAATCAAAACAATGGAAGCTCCATTTACATACCAACCCAAAGGGGAATGGGAAGTTCACAGTAATGGAAGAACAGCATGAGATCATCCATAATCCATATAAAATCTCTTTAATCTCTGGTAAACTTTCTAGGCTGTTTTAATTCTGCAGGAGTTCCCTGATTTTCCCTGTTAGTGTATAATACCAAGTAGAACTGCTAGAAAAGGTATTTCATATACTAAATGATACATAATCATAGGAGACTTGGATGCTAATGTTAGAAAATAACTTGAGCATTTTCATATAAATAAAATCCACGTGTTCGTCATTGCTATGTTACTTACAGTGGCGGTTTCTGAATGCTAACTGTTGCCAACCCAACCAGCTACTAAAAAACAGACAGACAATCTGTAAGGCATCAGGTAATGTTTTATTTCACAAGTTGTCAGGATCTGATTTATACACTGAGATATACAGAGATAATTTTCTGTCCGAACAGCAGACATATTTAACATCAGTTATTAATCATCTATAACAAGCTCACTTCCTTCCAAACTGGGGCAAAGGTGGTGGTACGTTGATGTCTTGACCTTTTTCCAGCTTCTTCTCACAGTCAATCAGATAATTGACCCCATCAACAACTATCTGGACAAGCTCCACCTTAGATAGGAAAAAATACCCAAATTATTTAGGTTACATTGTTATGTGAGGAGAGTCCTGCCAACGGAGCTGGTAGCTCCAAACAGTGCATATCTAAGTAGAGCCATGGCTCCCATTTGCCTGTATGTCAGGATGTCTGTGCTGGAGGAATGCTGCTTACATGCTTTCCTGCATACTTAGACCATTACCCAGAAGGCATATCTTTCACAGTTTTAATGCCTCCATCCATCCACCTCTGCTAGGGTGCTGCACCTTCCACCACTCCCTTGATGGAAAATTTCTATAGAATTCAATTGAAAATGTTAACTGATCTATAGACTTTTTGAACTAGCCTGTAGATAGACTGTAATAAAGAGCAATAGCCCTTCTGTAGAATGCTATAGGATGAACCAGAAAACCTATGAGAAGACTGTTATTCTCTATTACATATTACAGGTTTTCACTGGACCCTTAATACAGACTTGTTGGTTTCATCCCATTCGAGTTCTATAGGATTCTTTTGTGAGAGTCTTCACTTCTACTCAGCCTCTTAAGAGAAAAATATTAAGCCCAAGATACACTTAAAAATAAAGGATAGAATGTGGATGTCATGGATTTGCAAAATCATTAGACTTTCAGTATCAACTATTAATGTGAGCAAAATGGCTGCTAGGCTGTTGGATGTAGTAATGAAACATCTTTCAAATTCAGAATGAAAAGGAATGTTTCACACTTTCTCTTATCAACTGTCAGGATAGGACCAGACTACTTCACAGTCATCCTTTTATTCCATGATTTCAGAATGGAAAGCCCTTGCAGTTGCCAATAAGCTGTTCTGATGCTACCACAACAAGTAACCAACTGCTCTTATGCAGAAAACAACTCCCATTGACTCTAAAGGGAGTTTTGCTTTTATAGCAACTGTAATATCAAGCCCTTAATCCACATTTCTCTAGCAATAGATTCTAAACTCATACTGGTTTAACAACAGGCATAACTCCATTGAATTCTGTAGAGTTACTCCTGAGACACACTGGTGTAAGTGGGATCAGAATCAGACCCAGTGTCTTATCCCAAAAGCTGCAGCTGAAACTCCAATTCCATACAGCAAGCAACAGATGTGTTTATATAATCTCTTTAAAAACTATTAAAGAATTAAAAAAAAAGACAAATTGAGGCTGAGAGAGGAGAGTTTTGCCAAACCCTGTGGCATGATAGCACCAGTTACGAACTTTACAGTAGGTAGCAAATTATAACTGATTTTTTAAAAAATCTTCATGAATTGGTTCATTAGCAACCTTTAATAACTGGTTTGTTAAAACTGATTACCCAAGCTAAATCCCAGTGTCTCTTTATTGGGACAATAATGGATTTTGAAGGGATTTGTTTTTTACTATAAAGCATTTCAGTGGCTTAGCAGTTTGTTTTATTGTCCTTACAGACTAGCTGTGTAGGGAAATCAGAGATCTGATTTTGCAGCTGTGAGGATGAAAAGAATTTTGTATTAAGTTTGTATTGACCAGTAACTGAAACAAACAAAACCCAAACAACTTTATGTTGCGTCATTGGGGACATAATTTAGCTCTGCAAACTGGTTTATTACATAATGAAATCTATTTTATTATGTACTGAAAAATATATACTCTATAATAAAACATTTCTGTCCTCTTCTGTGTGTTTGCCTTGTCTTATTTACATTGAAAGCTCTTTGGGGTAGAAATAGGTCTGAGGTATAGGCTTCATCTTTCAAATCCTTATTCACATGATTAGTCCTTACTCACACATAGCCTCATTAATCAGTTGAAATCCTCACATGAATAAGGGATTGTAGTCTTAAATCATATGTTTTTAAAACTCTGTGTAAATGAACAATGCAATATAAATATTTGTATTAATAACTTAGCAAAAAGCACACAAACATTTCAAAATGTTATATAGTTCATGATGACATGCCATTTCTCAAACACAATGTATCATACAGTTTTTCTGCTTCCTTACACATATATGTATAGCATCTTGTAACATGCTTGTCATTCTTGGATACTTAGACCTTTTCCCTGGTCTTGTATATTTTGATTGACTTAGGGGTCAGTGATGTAAACACTCACGCATGTGAGTAACTTGATTTTGTGTGAATCCTAGCTGGTGTAAATGGTCATAGTTCCATTGAAGTAAATGGTTCCACTGAAGTTAATTGACTTCCGTAAGACTATGACCATTTGCACAAGCTGAGGATCTTCCTCATTGAGTTTAAAACTAGAAAAATCGTATTACCTCTGATCGGCCCATGCGGTCCAAGTTGGAGATATCGTACACATCTGCCACAGCTGCTGTGTCCACACCACCCGTGCCACGTTTCTGTAGCCTCAGATTCTCCAGAATCTTTGAAAACCTGGGATCCTAGCACAAGAGACATTTTTTTATTTGCAGACTTTTTGGATATACTGGTATTATATATTGTATTGACTCTTGGAAATACTGTTATCAGTTACTTCAATAGTTTCTCCAAAAAGACTTGCAGGGATGGATATTTTCCTATGCCTCAGGTATACATGCTGCCTGAGTGGCTGTTGGTTGAACAGATTAATTCACATAAATACAGTAATTTGATGGATAAAAGTATGCACAATTTGTCACAAATTGTCCTCGGGGCCTCATAGTTACACATAATATTAAGTGCATTAACACTGTGAATTATCCTTTCTTCATTGTTCCTTTTGAGTCAGATGAAGAGCTGATTTACATCACAGCCCTTTTAATAGCTTACGTACCTTACTGAGTTTTGGAAGTTTAACATGGACTCCTGCACGTAATCCTGTTCCCAGGTTGGAAGGACAGGTCAGAACGTATCCTAAGCGTTCATTCCACATGAACTCCCAGCCTCGTTCTTTAATTAACCGTTCAACCTGCAGGTAAAAAAAAAAAAGAGAGAGAGAAAACTGCTGCATACAAATGTCTCGTCTTATGACAATGTTGCTGACATCTGAAATACTTGCTGCCTTTCATGAATTTGAACATTAAACCCAGAGTGCCAATTTCTGCCCCCAGTTATACCCACAAAAATCCACTGATGTCAATGGAGTTGCGTAAGTGTAAGTGAAGGCAGAATTTGGCCCATTAAGTATATAAAACATTATGTGCAAATGGAACTATGATTAAGATATAAATCTTTGCATGTGTTCAACACCTTTCATCCAATATCCTCAGTGAACTTTATAAACATTCTCCTCTCACATACATGGTGGTGTCATCTCATGATTTTATGGCAAATCTTGTAATATTTGATATTTTACTTAAAGCCTAAATTATGGAGTGAGTTAATTACACAAGAATCTCAGCTTTCATTTGAAATCAAAGTAAGTTTCTAGATTTTGTGATTGTGGAGAAGAGCTGTAAATCATGAACCCTAAAGGCTCAAACACCAGAGAGCAAATAAAAGGACTCCAAATTCATGATTTTCAAGCCCTGACACTTGAATTTTGAATCCTTGAATTTGACAGTACTGCTAACACTAGTGAAAATCACGAGTAACTCCATTGAATACGATGCAGTTTCAGTGTGATTCTGATGTGAGAGGAGAATCAGGCACATTAATTATTCAAGGTTCACCAAATCCCTGGAAGGTAACTAAGTATCCTCGTTTTGCAGATGAGTTAACTGACATACAGTTAAGAGGTTAAAGGACTTCCCCAAAGTCACATGGGGAGTCTATAACAATGCCAAGACTGCTGGTAAGAGACGAGTCTTTATTTCCTGGCTTCAGTCATATGTGATGTGTCAGAGTTACAAAAAGTTCATGCCTGTGTCAAATGACAGGGGTTCATATCCGCTAACTCTAGGAGTTATAATTACAAAGTCAACGGTAAAGCTGGGAATAAAATCCAGGAGCCATTACTCCTAGTCCCTGGCTCTAAGCATTGCATTGCATTGCATTATCTCCTTGTACAACATGTCCGGTGTCGTAAATGCCTCTAAGAAGAATATGGACCAAATACTGGGGACTGCACAGTTCTAGAGGAGAGGAGAGGCATAAAGGCATCTGTAAGTCACTTTTGAGTTGGTTTAATCCTCTATGTTTCAAGCCAGTCCCCAGTACATCAATTGGTTATAGCCCCCAAGTGGGAGTTGCACCACCTACAGATCAGTTGGAGTGCAGCAGTGGCCAAGGGAACTCCTCCCTTGGCCACACCACTAGCATGTCCTTTATACCCTTTAGCAAGGGGTAGGGTGGAATCCTGACCTGCTCAGTTAAGGCAGTTTTGATGGCCCTTTCTCACTGCCAGAGCAGTGCAATGGGATACATTGGGACCAGATGCAGCCTACAGTCCTAGCTGGATTGCCTAGCTCAACTGGATGTAGGTTATGTTGTAACCTTCACAACATTTTAACATAGATTTTTTTTCTTCATATTTTTATGTTTTTGATAAACTTGAAATAAAAAGCCTAAATAGATTAATCCCAAGCCCGGTGCCTAACGTTGCAACGTTTGTATTTAAAAAGACTTTGCTGACCTAAAAATCACAGATTTTGATGTGTTATTTTAAACCAACACATATCTTTCTATATGTCAGAATTTAAAAAATGCAATCTAGTTTCTATTTTTGGCTGTTTGTTTTCCTTTATGCATTTCTCTCATCAAATGAGTGAAATCCGTTTCATTTTTCTATCAATAAATTTCAGGTTCACAGTGCTACAGGTTGGGTGAAAACCACTGCAAGGTGGTGCATATTTGTTTGTAAGTAACTATTGCCATTGAAATTAGAAAAAGAGAAAAATTTCAGTTGATTTTAGATTTTGTAAAACTTCTGGCACTGTTAGGGTTTGATTGTCCCTACATTATGGCTAACAATATGACAATATTGTGTCTTTATTTCCTTTGTACTGTTGCTTTTCAAGGGGGATATAATTTGGATTGATTTATTTTTTAATTTTGTTGCTAAAGATAGTGAAGGGGAATTCCGTATTAACCATATCAAGGAGTGGTGACACTACTCTAATTGCTAACAAACAGGAATAATAAAAATGAAAACAAACTGGCTGAGTTGTTACCTCTTTTAAACCACGGCAAAATCTTTCAAACACCCTTTTCATATTGCCACCTTTTTCCATGGAAATCACTCTGGTATGGTCTTCTTCATTAATCCAGATAAGAAATGTTTTGTCATGGTTATGCCTATTTGAGAGAAGAAAATGGTGTCTTTAAAGAATGGGATAAGCCTTCAGAAATAATTCTCATCATTCTCAGTTTAATTTCAATTCCTTCCTTTCCTAACTTGTAATCTTTCATGATTGTGCACAGGACGAGTGCTGCAAGATAATATCAGAGTAACAGGGCAAAGAATAAGAGCTATTGAGGCCTTTTTCAATTTCATCCCCCTATCCACCAGTAACATAATCCTTCAGGTTCCTTAGGTTACAATGACAACAGCACTCTTTATTGATTACATTGGTGTTGTATTGATGCGGCACTAGAAAGTACACTTTGTCTTCTAACAAGAACACATCAATAAGAACACAGCTAGGGGAACTAGGAAATGGAGAAGCAGAGTTCTGCATCTTTAATCATTGGAGAAGTTATTCGTTGATTTTAGAGCTTTCTGAAGAAAGAAAATCTGATATTTACATGCTGCCTGGGGCCTGGCAACCTGACCTTATTTAATTGTATTCTCTTCTAAATCAAATCCTAGTTGCTTTTATATCACTTGGTAACACATGACTGGCACATAAATCAAATTATGCACTGGGAGAAGGCAGCTAAGTGTTGCTTCAAGACACTATGTTAATCAAAGATGCTGACTTGTCTTTCAAGATAAAGGGCCTGGAGACAAGGTATCCACTTTTGCTTCATGCTTTTAAAGTGACAAGTAGGAACTGGGCTCACTGTTGTTTGCTTTTCTCCATTTTCTCTGCCTTTCGATTAGTCTTCCTGAATCAGATAAATCCTGACCAATAGGTTGAGACTTGTTCATATAAACAGTCTGTATATCAGCTGAAAAGCACAGTAGGTCTAGGATTTAAAGCCCATAGAGGGCTTGACTTTCAGTCTGGCTTTGGCAGGGCCTCCTTTTTTGTATTTGAAATTTGCTGATGCAAATAATTGCAGGTGCAAATGTGTCCTGACAGTTATTTGTGGGTGAAATTAGACATACTTAAATATCCAAGTACCGGCTTTGCAGTCACCATCTGGCATTTAGGATGAGATTTTCAACAGGGATCAGTGTTGGCCTAACTGAATTAAATCCCACTGAATTAAATGGAAGTTGTATCATTGACCATAAGGACAGTAGTGAGGCCAGCATTGAGTGCTTTTGAAAATCCCACCCATAAGGTGAAATCCTGACCCCCACTGAAGTCAATGAGAATTTTGCCATTGACTTCAGTGGGGCCAGGATTTCTTTCTGAGGCTAAATTGTCCTAACATATAACCGACAATTATTTGTATCTACAAATTGTGATGCAATAAGAGAGACCAAGTTTTAAAATTCCAGCTCATAGTGTCACTTTCCAGTTACAGCCAGTTATATTTCACATGCAATATAAATTATATTTCACAGGCAAAATGTGCAAACACAGATCTGATTTATTCCAGTGATCTATTGGGGCTACATGCATTATTTGCACATGCTCTGTTCAGTTCATAAAATCTATGCACCCATTTGTTATCCTTATAATTCTTCTAGTAAAACTTGATTAAGATTTTGTTCTGGGCACCAGGAGCCTAATCCAAACCCCGCTGAAACTGAAAACTCCTGTGGGATTCATGTGGGCTTTGGATGGGGTCTACATAAAGTTGGTTTGGCTATATTCACAATAAATGCTGAAGATGCTGTCAAGCATCATCTAATCTGTCCCACACAATTTTTTCTTGACACAATTTACAAAAATGGAGTGGAGCATTATTTGCAAAGGTTTTTCTATGCAAAGAGCTGCCTCACTAAAAGCATATGAATTGCATCTTCCAACAAATTCCAAGAAATGATGGGTATTGGTGTGTTCATTAAGTAGCAAAACATATGATGATTAAACAATGGAAATGTAACACTTCTTCAGTTTAATGTGCATGTGTGAAGGAATTCTTAAGCACAGTTCTGATAGAAAAAATATTACATCAGCAACAAAGTGAGGGGAAAAGACACAACACTGATGTCACATACCTATAATTTAAGATATCTCATTCATGTTTTTTAGATTACATTTATAACTCATCTTTTATGGTCACTTGCTGGCCCTTTTTTGTGCCAATATTTTTTTATAAAAAGAAAACAGAAGCTAAAAGCCTGAACCAATAGTCTTATTTATATTCCCTTGTGCTGTGACTGATGATCATGACTGTTGCATTAATGGAAAGGTTTGCTTGTTGTATTGTTTATTTATTTCTATATTTCCTTGAACAATTAATAAAGAAAACATTTTTAAATGTTAGCTAAGAATGCAGTCAGTATTAGGGAATGGCTGATGCGGTCTTAGGACAAGCAAGGAGAGAGGTAATAAAATCACTTGCACATGATACAAACTTCCACACTTCACATGCCATACCAGATTCCTCTGGCATCAGGCCAGTCACGTGCCATCCCAGCACATGTTAGCAAAGGGGACACTGGCTTATCAAAGAGGAAATGGTCCTGAAAGCCAAAATGTGTGTGAGAGAGAGAAAGAGAGGGAGGGAGGGAGAGAGAGAGAGAGAGGCAACTGAATTCAGGGAAGTAATGCTGTTCTGAACATTTAACACTGCCAAGAAAGTCATTGGTATAAAAATAAGTCACATAAAGCTGAAGTTCCTTGACTACAGGTAGAAAGCATTTTACTCAGAAGTGTTTCTGGAGACAGAGGCTTGGTGGCGACCAGTTCTCAGTGCTGCTAATTTTTGGCTAGGTGTGATAAAGGAGAGTTGTCCGGCTATGCTGGAAGAAGGACAGGAAACACTGGATGTGGTTTAATTAGGCCATGACATTATTCTTAAATGTCTGGGAGTACCTGGCAGATAAAAGTGCACATTGCGGGTATTTTCATAAGCATTTCAACATATATCCGGGGGCTTCTGTCAGCCCTCCCCTTTACCCATCCTGATCCCCAGCCAACCTGCTGCTGGGACCTTGCCAAATGAGGGTTAAGGTGGCTATAAAGGGGTGAGGAGTTGGCTCCCAGCTGTACTAGTCATAGGAGTCCTGAAACCCCCCTGTTTTTGCTACTTTAAAGAATACCTCTGTTAACTCCTTATCAGTCCATTTTATCTGATCACTGTATTCCTTCCTTACAGAGTACCTGCCCCATGTTTACATGATGTGTTGCGACATCATAGCCTAAGTCCAGTTTCATCTTCACCCAACTAAGCACCCCCAAACCCACTGTGGGGAAGGTGAAAGCCCCCCACACTTCATCTTGGCCAATGTGGCAGTGAGGGAAAATTTCCTTCCCAGCCCCACAAGAAGGAGCAATTAGCACAATGCCCATAGCAGATCCTGACAAAACTTGGCATTTCACCCCTTCCAGGGTGGGAGGGTGGGTGCTGCTCCACCTGGTCCAGGTAAAAGAGGGCTTTTCCTGCACTAGAATGGACCTATATTTCCCCCCCTCTCTTCCAGTCCCCTGGTGGGGGGGACATGGGTCAGCATCTCCACGCTGATCTAGTCTGCAATAGAAAGTCACTCCATGGCTGTCTAGGCCTTAAAAAAGCACACACCTTTTCCAGGTAGCCAGACAATGGCCCATACTACTTAATGTGAGGTCAGTCTCCTGAGAATGCAGGGTGGGTACCAGCACAAAAAATAGGCAAGACATCCCACAGGGAGTTAAAATCATAGGACTGCAAGGATCATCTAGTGTACCCCCTTGCCAAGATGGAGGATTTGATGTGTCTAAACAATTTTTTTTTTGGTGTTCTCTGAGTGCAGCCACCAACTCTTGTTGATGGCCGCTCTGACAAAACCCTCTCTCTCTCTGTCTTTGCCCTCCGCAGCCCTTCACCAAGAGCCCACCTTGGGGACGGTGTGTTAGGAACTTACCAGGTACCTGTGAGTTCCAAGTTCCCCATGCTTCAGCTGGGTGGGAGCAGGGGAGCACCCCAGCAACCAAACACAGCCACCTCCACTGATGAGCCAGTTCTGGCACCATGCATAGCAGCTCCATGTGTCTCCAGAGGCGCTGTCCAGAGTCCCCAAGGAGGCTATGCGGTGCAGGGCAATGATCACTGCTGGTGCCACCAGAGCAAACACCAAGGTGGTGCATCTTGCTGCCCTTGATAACAGCTATTCAGAAGCAATGGCTGGTCTCTGCAAGGAGGTACAGATGCTTTGCCCCCCCCCCATGCTTTGGTGGCTGCCATGGCCATAAAAAAATCTGCTGATAGCCACATTTGAGAAATGATGGTCTAAACCATCCAAGACACATGACTATCCAGCCTCCTTTTGAAAACCTGGAAGGAGGCAGGAGCTTCCATAATCTTCCTAGGCAGTCTGTTCCATTGTCCTACAGTTTTTACAGTTAGGAAGTTTTTCCTGAGATTTAATCTCAATCTGCTATGCTGGAGTTTGAACCCATTGCTGTTTGTCCTGCCCTCTGTGGCAAGAGAGAACAATTTTCTCCATCTTTTTTATGGCAGCCATTCAAGTATCTGAAGACCGCTGTCATGTCCTCTAACCATACCCAGTTCCTTCAGCCTTTGATCATCTTTGTCGCTCGCCTCTGGATCCTTCCCAGTTTCTCCACAGCCTTTCTATACATTGGTGACCAAAATTGCATACAGTACTCCAGCTGAGGCCTGACCAGCAATGTACATTACTGCAAACCATTATGTACAGAGAGTTTTCAGAGTGGGGGCCTAAGGATGGCAAAATGTCTAGTGCCAACCCTGCAAATAAGATATCTCGAGCGTATTGTTTTCATAAGTTCATTTGAGTAGGATATCATGGGGGAAATGAAAATAGCATATGGTTTGGTACCTTTTGGTACCACCAATTCATTCTTTTTCTCAAAGGAAGATTCTATTTCTGCTTGAACACCTGTAGCACTAGGCAGCACAGTTTGTGATGTATCATGCCGAAAGACCTAATCTCATTCAACTGATTCTTCTCATTGACCTGTTTCCCTCCCCCCACTTAAGCAAATAAGTATTTGATTTTTCGCATTTGCGCTGGAAGGTTATGAACAAGGGGATGTATTTAGCTCTCATTGCCTCAGTGACCATCGTGTCAATTTTTAATATTAAATGACTTATCTAGGGTCTGATGCAGGGTGAGGAGGAAGGATGTCCAGTATAAATAAGACGATGTAGACATGATAGTAAGCTTTACTCTTTTCACCATTTTGGATTTTAGGCCCCTGCACCTGTTGGACCCCTGCTGGTGCTAGCATGGAGCCCCATCGAACTAAAAGTGAACCCAAGAAGGTGTGGGGTCCGTTTATCTTACATTGCAGAAGCAAGGCCTTAGTATATTCATGGCCTTAGTACAGTCATTTCTTGATCATACACATTACATAAATGATGAAACTGCGTTTCCATTAGACTAGAAGAACTCTACACTTCTGCTTCTGTTGTGTTTCCCCTTCTCTCTCCTAGTGCAACCTGTACCCAGTACCAGTTTCTCCTGTAGGTACCAGCAGACAGATGGAACTAGCATGAATCAGTTATGGATGAAATGCTTTTCTCTACCACCATTCCCTTCTCTGCTTAAGTTAGCAGAAGAACTGATCCTTCCCCAGGGAGCTGCTGAACAGAAGAAATCAGTTTAGCTTGCAGCAAGGGAAATTTAGGTGGATAGTAGCAAAAATTTTCTAACTATGTAGTTGAACACTGGAACAGGTTACCTGAGGAGGCTGAATCCCTGTTATTGGAAGTTTGTAAGAATGGTTAGACAAACACTTTTCAGGGATGGTCTAGGGATACTTAACCCTACCACAGCACAGGGAGATAGACTAGGTAACCTCTTGAGGTCCCTTCCAGCCGTATATTTCTTTGGTTCCATGAAATAAACTCTTAACTCATGCTTTTGGTTTTGTGCTGATTTAACAGTTCATTTGGGCTGAATCTGAATGTGATACCAAGTAGCAGCATTAATGGTAGTTATATTAAAGTACTTTAATATAATTTTGGTTATTATTTTATGGACTAATGTTCTTTAAATGCTGATAGGATATAATCATTGTTGGGGGTTTGCAAAAATGCATATTTAAGGACTTCAAAATATTAAGATAGTTTACCCGATACATTTTTATTGTCTGTTATGCCAGTAATGCACTTGCAAACGTTTATATCTGAAATCATCTGAATACAGCAAATGTGTCGATATGACAAAAATCCATTACCAAAATCGTTATGCTTCCTCCATACAAATCCTTAAATCACATGTTTTAGTGATTGCAGGATTGGGGCTTATGTTGCCTGCATGGTGTTTGTTCCTATCACAGTTAAGGAAAACAGGACGAGTAGACATTTTGTAACTAAACAAATCGCACTAAAAAAATACTGATTCTGTGTGACTGATTTCTGCCCGAAACCGGAAACTGACCCACAAGGTCCCAGATTTCAGCTACTAATTGACCAAGGTGGTAACTGTAGCCATATTTATATAATTTTAATTTGGTGCAAAAATTCACTCCTGGAATACAATCCATGTGTGTAAAGTTTTAGCCCAAGCCAATATTTTAGCCCAAACAATTGGGATTTATAATAGAAATTCACACTGACCATTAACTACAGGAATACTGTTATAATTAAGTATCTTCATTACATAAGCAGGAAAGTATGCATGAGAGAGAAAGACAGGAATAAAAATAAATGTGATTAAATGATATACATTAATGAAAATCTTCTAAGTCTCCAGACTGGAGTCTGTACTTACATCAATAAGCTGCTGTTGATCCTTCTCAGACATATTGGTCAGGCTATAATACTTTCCAGCAAGGTCCCCTTTCAGCCCAGCCAAAGCAGTGACCACAACATTTTCTACTTCTCTTCTCTCTGCCCTGGAGCAGGCAGGGGGAAGGCTGAGACCCCGAATACTGCGACCAGTACGTACACGTGATGATAGGACATAGCGCTCATCAAACTGACCTTGGGTAATCTAACAAAAGAAATGAAAATCTACACATCGTGCCCCATTTTACATAGAGTAATTTTAAAATTTGCCTTTCTATGTAAAGAATATCCCTTTATATGTTCTCTTCAGCCAAATTATTACAACTAATTTTGGGTACTCAGAAATGCAACAGACAGGTGCATCAGGGTGTCAGGTTCTAGTACTATGCATGGAGATCCCAGTGATTTTGCTGACTCACTGTGGCAAACAGACCAGGTTGGCCCTCTTAACTCCAACCCAGACATATCACATTGTTTCAATAGCTCCCTGAAAGACAGAGAACTAGGGACAAGGGCAGAAGTTGCTTAGAAACAGCCACACCCAAGATGATGCTTATATTTGTTGTTAATTAAGACAACAATAAAGGAAATCCCAGGGAAGTGGATACATTTAGATCATATACAGTGTGTGCATGCGCTCTGGGCTCCATCCTGCAAAGTGCACAGCACCTCTGATCCTGATCCAGCAAAACATTTAAGTACATGCTTAACTTAAGTAAGAATAGTCCCAGAGTGCTTTGCTAGATTGGGGTCAAAGTGGCAGTCAGACACTACAGTGGTAAGTGTAGTATAAAAACCTACATAGAACCAAATAGAGGTGCTCAGCACCATGCAGCCTTCTGTTAGGAACAGGGGGGAATGCTACCTGCTTACATGTGTTCTCAGGGTGGCACTGAACACTGTATGCACAGAGAAAAATGGAAGAGGTCCCAAAATGATTGGTGGAACAGTAGAAAAAACATCAGAGTTCAGCTCAACAGGTCTTTGAAGGAGCAATAACAACAGTATCAGGAAAACAGTTCCAGGAAGACATTTAAAGTCACCTCTGCCCATGCTCAAAGTGTGTGTGGCGGGGAGAGGAATACATACCAACTCCTGACCAAAATCCTCAAAACTGACTCCTATTTACCAAAGCAAATAAAACCACTTCCCATGACTCTTTGGGTGCCAAAAGCCATAACTGTCTCCTACCTAGCCACCATACCTCCAGTTTCTAAAATTCATTTACTCTAGCCAGTACTAAAATCTTTAGCACATTGAAATTATAAAATTTGGGATCAGCCTAAAAATAAATTGGATTTAAGATTTAAATAAATAATACAAGGGATACTGTTCTGCTTGGACATTAAGGAAGGGGAGGATCACATAATTTAAACCTAATATGCCATCTAGGACACAGGGCCTTGCATAAGAAGGACAGGGGATAGAATCAGACATCACTTAACCAGTCTCGTTCTTTTCTAGATGTGCCACATTGTACATAAAAAGTTGCTTGGGAAGGGGGAATAAAGAATTAATAAGTTCAGCCATTGTGACATCACAGTTCTGTTATCCCTGAGCTTATTTTCTTTGGAGATGGGAACATTTTTTAAACTATGAAATACAATATAATGTCATGATAGGAAGCTGAAGGATTAAGGATTCAAAATTTGATCCTACCTTGGATGCATCCAGGTCGGTGTGATGCTTCATTACATATGGATCATAGCCATTGTGTCTCACTTTAATAACTGGGTCAAAAATCTCAGCAAATACCTGTGGAGTTAAAGATGTATTAATCCAGCATTGAATATTTTTTATACCATTTTCCTTATCTCTTGTAATCCATGGTCACACAGCATGGATCTCTGTCCCACTGCAGGGGTTGGACCACAGAGAGGTTGATGAGTCTGCTACAGCTGATGTGCTGACAAGAAAGGGTCTTTTAGCTCAGCCGAGGGATGCTCATGCTTTGTGATTCAGAGTCCCCAGTGATGCTGATCCTTCTAGGGATGTGTGTTACACTCTCATATAACATCTCATAATTGTATACTTATGTTTCTTCTTGATTCTAACTACTCTGTTAGCCAGCTTGAGGTTTTGGAGCAAAGGAGCCCTCCAAAGATCATCAGAGGATACATGGGGCCTGATTCTCCTTTCTATTAAACTAGAATAAATCAGAACTCTCCTGAAGTCAGCAGAATTCTGCTAGTCTAAAACTAGTGTAATCAGGCTCTCACTTACTATTATTTGTTTGTATTACAATAGCATCTAGTGGTTCCAGTGAAGACTGGAGTCTGAAGCAACATAGTATATCTGTGTAAAAGATAATCCCTGCTTCAAAGAGTTTACAACTTAAGTAAAGTCAGACGAAGGGTGGATGGTGAAACTGAGGCACAAAGTGATTTTTCACAGCAGGTTTGTGGCAGATCTAGGAATAGAACCCAGGTGTCCTGAGACCCAGTCCCATCCAGGGCCCTATCCATTAGACTCCAATATCCTCTCTAACTTGTAGTTCTTTGATAGAATATTTACCTTATATCAAAACAATAGGTGAATGAAATCAGCAGTTTAATGGGGGAGGAAGGGGGAAGGAGTTAGAGGGGGGCTAGTATAGGAATGTTGGGAAAAGAGGGGAGAAATAATGGTCAATAGACTTGGCTCCCACCTTCCCCTGAGAATTCTGTTACCTGAGCATAGAGATCTAAGGTGGTTAACTTTAGCTGCAATTATTTTCTCCTGCCCCACCCTACCTCCTCTGAGTAGAGAATTAGAGCTCTGTTGTATTTTTCAGTTTGGCTGCATGGAATGAAGTGATTTTTGTATAATGTTTGGGATGATGTGTATGCATCCTGATGACTGAGCACTGAAGATGATATGTTCACTTTTCACAGAGAAGGCTCAATCACAGCTCCAAGCCCAATGAAACAGAGTCACGTGCATCATAACCCCATCCTTAGCAGCCCAGTAGTTGGGATGTTGGCTGTTACTATTAAGAGAGCGAATAATGAAAATTCCAGTATAATATAGGCAAGAAACCATTGACTGTAGTGTTAAATATCTGGAAAGGTGTTATAACAATCAGCCAGTTTTTTCCAGGTCTCAGACTTCTTATTTCAGAATTAAAATAGCCTAATCCTATGTTTCTATCTTTGGTATTTGTCATGCCCCTAAAGCCCTAGTGTCTAGCTGCCAAGCATCCCACATATTTCAGAAGAAAATTTCTTCTCACTTCTACCATGTTTGTTTTTTTACAATATAATTTCTACATCATTTCAGTTTGGTGACATGTTTCTACAGTCTTGCCACAAACTGAATTTAACAGCAGGAGGGAGTGTAGCTATTGCAAGCAAATAAAATATTGTTCCTGTGAGCCCACACTTCATTACCCTTGATAACATTATAGATGGCTTTTTTAATGATGTTTCCTGTTCATTGTACCTCCTGTTGAGAAAACACCAGTATTACCCATATGGTTTGTGGTTTATACACACTCTGGTGTGATATTTACCTTAACAGTGAACTTCTCATGAAAGATCTGTGCTGTCCTAACAAGCTCTCATGAAGTATAATGTACAAACTAAACATTACAGTGTAATAAAAATGTTTCACCTCATAAGACTCTTCATCACCAGCGACCATGCCCACAGTTTTAATGAAAGGATGGCCAGGATTGTCAACACCAGTTTGGATACACTGGTCCAGAGTATACCCATTTGGAGTCATCTTATCCCTTAGTTTAGCATATATTGCTGGCGAGAGACATTCAGCCATGCAGTTGTTATGTTTGCGGAGATCTGGATAGTCTGCACTGAGGGGTGAAAAAGACAAATGCATTTAATATGGTAACAAACAGTAATTCTTGGTTCTTTTTGCCAGGTTACAAACATATCAGAAGGAGAGGGGACAGAAACAGTTCTTACTTGGTCTGCTTGTTTCCCTCTCTTAAACTAAAGTTGTGTCATACTACCATGAATTGATGGATATTATTCTCTGCAGTATATCAGGAAGCTTGAGGTAAATAGCAGAGAGTTTAAAAGCACGCCTGGTGCTTGGTACATGAATGGCATTAAAATTTAGAAAGGAAACAAAAGCATATAAGCTCTTATCAACACCCCCCCACAGTCTGCACTGGCTGCCAGTTACATTAGCAGTACATAAAGATATTTACAATGGAAGTGGGAAGCACTAGCACAGATAGGAGCAACATGAACAATGTTCAGAATTCATTTGGTTGTGCTTTTGATAAAACTTGAGGTACAAGTAAAGTTAGTGGACCAGATCCCCAGCTAGTGTAAATCAGTGTCACTCTGTGGACATCTGCGGAGCTATTCTGATTTATACCTGCAGAAAATCTAGCCCCATTATAATAGTTCTGAGTTGTTTTAATTATCTTATTATTTAAAGAAAGCTGTAGAGTATTATAATCCATCAGTAAAGAAATCTTCAGCTCGTAGCATGTGAAGTGACAGTGCCGTAACCTGGGCACAGTGAGCTGGGTGGCTGCCCAGGGCACAAAGCCATGGGGGTGGGAAAATGGGGCAGAAAAATGACGTGGAAAAAAAGTTAGTGGGTGCAAATATGCTTACTCACCCTGGGTGCAAAAATGCCCTAGTTACGGCTCTGTGAAGATTTTGCTAAGTCCTTTGATAAAGCGTTGGTAATGCTTTTAAAGGGGTCAGATTGTGATATCTTTACCCTGGTTTAGTAGCACCTGGATCTAACAGGAATCTCAGCAATCTCAGTGAGGCCTATTTGTGGAATATGGTATTATTCACTGTGAATAAGGGGATCAGAAACTGGCCCATATTGTCATTTTTCAAAAACAGGGCAAAAGTCAAGCTAGTACAAGTCCAGTGAAGTCAACCTAGTCCTATCAGAGCTGTATTTCGCTTCTGTGCTCCATCCTTCAGTTTATAGCTGCTGTGGGAATATTTCAGGCAGAGCAGTTGTGTCTCTTCCATGTGTTTACCATGGCCAACACCTTATCATTTGTACATAAAAATATAAAAAACTTCCCTTCAGTAGAGTCTACACTGATAGTTGGCTCCTAGGAATTAGATGACTGATAAGTTAATGAGAACCACCCTGAACCTTTGCCTGAAATGTGAACCAAAACTGAACTTTATTTGAGGTTTGACAATCTTTGTGTGTGTGGTTTTGTTTTGGTTTTTTACATTTTCATCCATGTCTGCACTTCCTGGTTTTGAAGGCTATTGTTCATGCTATTTTGAATCTATCTAAAACCAGGGTAACTAGAGAGAGATCCTGTTCTCAGATTTTGACCTTAGAAGGATCTTCTTCCCATTCTCAGCTCTTACCTTCCCACATGCATAGGTGCCACATTTGGGCTATGATGACTTCTACAGCTGCTCTGCAGTTTGCTGGGGGACAATTCCTTCTCTCTTGGTCCCCCAGTGAGCTTCAGCAGCTACTTGGACTGGGTGCTCAGTGGAAGGTTTAACCCAAATGACTTACCTCGGAGGAAAGAGTTTTCGTCTTTCATGAGATCCTGCTCTCACATTCTGATGATTCAATAGGTATCCAGTGGTTAAGGCCCCTGTGCTAACTGTTGCAAAGAGCACAGCAGTTCTGCGGCCAGCCAGGAGATGAGAAAATGTACTAGTCATTCTTCTTCTATGTTAAGGCTTCTAGAAGGCAAAATAACCCTATATGAAACCATACTTGATGGCTATTTGAACAAATATGCTGAACATGCCAAATAAACACTCACTCTCACAACTGGAACACACAGTAATTCAATAAAAAAGGCAATTATTAATTATTATTTATGTGTATTGCAGTAGTGCCCAGAGGAAGGATTGGTAGCATTTACTCTATTTCTGTACATAAACCTTTGATAGACTTGAAAAATCATTGGATCTGTTCAGTGCAATATTGAGCCCAACATTCTAAACCCAGCCCGCTCTCTCATATGCATATTAACTGTTTTGAGGCTTTTAGCTTTCTTCACAGCAGTAATATAGTTACATGCAGATATCTGTTCATGACACATGGGAAGGTTATAATGTCAAAGTTAGACATAGCAGACAAAACATTGCAAATAATGTGTAACTGAAAATGAGATTGAAAGATCAAGGAGGTTTAGATTCTGTTTTAAATGTTATTAAATATTATTATCATTTATGTAACACTGCATGAATGGAGCTGTATAGTCTCTTGTGATGGATGAAGGATACACAATATAGGACAGGTACCTTACAACACACCAAAAACAGGTGCCTGTATTTTGGAAAAAAATGTTAAAGCCTGACCCTGCAATCCCTTACTCGGATAAATATTCCCACAGAAATCAATGGGACTGCTCAGGGCAATGACAATTACCCAAATAAGTACTGTAAGGGCCTGCACAGTGGGTCCGTAATGCTGAGTTCAAAACACAACAGGATGCCAAAAGCAATTGAGTTAAAATCACCTCTCCCAAAATCATTTACAAATAGTCAGAAAAGTTTTTTTTGACAAGGACAGAGATTCATCTGATAAAATCCACAAACATCCTTCATGGTTTTATTTAAACACTGCCAAATAAATCTCCCAAATCTCCTGGCTGGATCCTTGGCCCCATTAGGGCTGCCTTGCACTGCACTGGTGGTATAAAGCAATCTTAAATCTGACTTAACTGCCAAGCTGGTGAGTCCCTTGCGGCTGTTCTAACTGAAACAGGGATCAAAGGAAATCATAGATAGCCTGAATCTCCCTATTTTCACATGTACTAAGCAGGGCTGGCTCCAGGCTAAGGAAGCAGGTGCTTGGGGCTCCCAGTGGGAAGGGGTGGCATGTCCGGGTGTTTGGCAGCAATTCGGTGGTGGGTCCCTCAATCCCTCTCAGAGTGAAGCACCCACCACCGAACTGCCATCAAAGAATGAAGCGGCGTGGTGGAGCTGCTGCCGAAGTGCCGCCAATCGTGGATTTATCTTTTTTTTTTTCTTTCACTTCGCCGCTTGGCATTTTTGCACCTGGGGAGAAAAAGCTAGAGGCAGCCCTGGTACTGAGCCAAGCACAGCTGAGCCAGATCCAAGGGCTGGGGCTTCTGTCATTACTTTTAGTGATACATGCACAGGAAACTTTTGATAGACTTCAATCCACCATATGTTCATGAGCAGTGAAAGTACAGACATATAGAAAATAACTCCACAAGATAGCCATATTCTCTGCAAAGATCAAGGGCTATAAATGCCTAGCACACTTAGGTGCACTGTATAAATAATTATATAAATCTGAAGTAACTAGTGAGCTGTGATCTGATAAGTCTTTTATCCTATAAAGGATACAAGTGGGAATTTTTCTCATCCTCACCTCTCTCTCATTTGATCTCCAAACACTTATTTACAGAGATTATTTATTCATGGAGGTACATGGGGAATTGCAAGAAATAAAGCAAGCTTGTAAGTGATGCTTAAATTTCTCTTATCCTGTGATTTTCTGAGTTACCTTGAGTTTTGTAAAAATAGTCCTGTGGATAAACTAGAATAAAATGAATCCCAATTACTTAAATGGCTCACAGATCACATCCTTCATACCAACCTCATTAAGACACCTCAGAAGGTTTCTGTATTTACATAACAATTCTCACTTCTACATGAGGATATTTTTAAACAGTCCAGTAAAAATTGTACTTCTTACCCACCTGATAGCCTCATTAAAATGCACAGCTTCAAGAAAAGGAGCCTGATTCTCATTTGCATTTTCACTGATCTGACAGTGTAAAGGAGCCTTAAAGTGAATGTGAGTGAAAATTGCACCCACGTCAAGGTCACCATGCACTGCAGAAGTGGTATGGCATAGCCTAGGTGTAAATGAGAATCAGGCCCAAGCAGGTTTAATTAATCTCAAAATATTTTTAGGAACTCACACAGAGGCTATTATTACTAATTGTGTCTCATCAAAGTGCTCAGAGCTATACAGATACAGTATCAGAGTGCTGGCAATCTACAAGGCAGACAGAGAACATGGTATGTGCTAGGGGATTCAGAAGTGGGAAATAACTTGAATAATATTTCCGAGTGGATTTGATTTGTTTTGTTTGTGATTGTGGGCCTCAGAGAAGGTTGGAAAGTGAAATCCAGGCCTGGCAAAAAACCCACTGACTGACACGAGGACAGGATTTCACCCCAAGAGTTTAAATGGATGGGGGTCTGACAAATCTGGCTTGGAAGGGTGTTCCATGGAGCAGGTTGTATGAAAACATGAAGTTAGGAGTGGAAGAACAATAATCGACCATGAATCTTCCCAGTGTGCAATCCTTCAGTTGCCCTTTTCAGTGTTCTCTAGGATATATTTCTTCTGTTTAATCATTCCTTAATCCTTTTTTATTTCAGGGATTTAAAGAGATTAGCAAGATACCTCAGAACATTCATATCTGTTCAATGAAAACAATGCTTTCATTTCTGAGCACCACTCTGAAGCCCTGGGGTTAATCAGATCATGGTCAAGTACCTCAGTTCCCTTTCCATTCATTTCTAATGATGATTGTGACCTTGCATATTTGCCATTTCATTGGATTTGAATCTTTTTGGTATATTTCCATGCCTGTTTGTTTTGTTTTTGAGTTTGCATGATTCTTGCATATCTCTTTACAGGTTTGAAGGCAGATTTGTCTTATGTCCTGTATCTAGATCAAATAGTTTGATACCAACTTTCCAATATTCTATACTGATGCACACTAGGCAGCACCAAAGGACATTTTAAAACTAATAAAAGGCTTAGCTGTCTCCTCTACTTCCTGAGTGCACACATGATACAAAATAGGGTTTTGTCACTTAGAAGGAGAGAAACTCTGATATATTGGCTGAAAGAGGATTCAGTATTTTCTTCGTTGCCCAATGGTAAAAATTTGTCCAAAAACAGAGTACTGGGAAAAGACCACATTTAAAGAGCATCATTTTGACATGATCAGCCATAAGGAACTGGTTCTGATGATCTTTGCTTACCCTGAAACTGTGTTATAGAAAATGTTACAGAATGCACATTATTTAAACTATTAAAAATATATATTGATTACGAAAATGCCCATGTGTCAGAACTTTCCCTGTTGGTTTGATCCCTCAACTGTTACTCACATGAGTAATTATTCAATCGTCCAGCTAAGTCAAAGAGTTCATTTGCATGAGTATGCTTTGCAGGACTGGTCCTTAATGCATGTAGGAAGGAAGAAAATCTTGTCAGTGGTTGTCATAAACAGATAGTTAAAGGTTAATGTCTCTTTTACCTGTAAAGGGTTAAGAAGCTAAGTAAACCTGGCTGACACCTGATCAGAGGACCAACAGGGGGACAAGATATTTTCAAATCTTGGTGGAGGGAAGTCTTTGTTTGTGCTCTTTGTTTTGTTTGTTGTTCGCTATTGGGACTAAGAGACCAAAGACGTACATCCAGGCTCTCCAAATCTTTCTGGATCAGTCTCTCATGTTTCAAACTGTAAGTAATCAGCCAGGCAAGGCGTGTTAGTCTTATGTTTGTTTCTCACTTGTAAATGTTTCTTTTTGCTGGAAGGATTTTTACCTCTGTTTGCTGTAACTTTGAATCTAGGCTAGAGGGGGTTTCCTTGGGCTATATGAATCTGAGTAGGCCGTAAAGTTTTTTTCATCCTGATTTTACAGAGATGATTTTATCCTTTTCTTTCTTTAATTAAAAGCTTTCTTTTTAAGAACCTGATTGATTTTTCCTTGTTTTAAGATCCAAGGGGTTTGGATCTGTGTTCACCAGGGAATTGTTGAAGCCTCTCAAGGCAACCCAGGAAGGGGAAAGTTTGGGAGGGACAGGGAGTGCGCCAGACACTGAATTTCTGGCTGGTGGCAGTGTTACCAGATCTAAGCTAGTAATTAAGCTTAGAAGTGTTCATGCAGGTCCCCACATTTGTACTCTAAAGTTCATAGTGGGGGGGAAAAAACCTTGACAGTGGTGGAATGTTTTATAATAAATTATAATCAAATATGCAGTTTATGATACAGTAGGGTTTTCCCTACTCCTTTCTGTCCTCAACATTCCGCATGTGGCCCTATGCCTTAGTTACAGCACACCATCCAGACTCTGCATTGAATATGAAAATATTAATTTCCTCGTGGGCTTTTCTGTGGAACTCAAGATTGTTGTATCGAAATAACTCACAAGCAATGAATTTATTTTCATAATAGCCTTGTGAGTGAGGGCACTATTAATATCCCCATTTTACAGATATTTTCAGTGTCTCTTCTCTTCACTGGTGTGCAGGCAGATGGCTCACACCCAGAGCCCTGTCCTAGAAACTAAAAGGCTGATCCAAAGCCCACTGAAGTCAATGGGAGTATTTCTGCTGATTCCAAGTGGTACTGAATCAAGCATTTAAAGCACACCGAAGTCATCTCCTAACCTGGTGACTGAGAGTTCTGAGGATGCTTCTGACTTCTGTGTACCGTGTTGTCATTTTGCCAAGGGACAAATACATTTGGTGCATTTGATCAAACTAGAGGACTGATGTGCCTTATACGTGTAGAGAATAGAAGGAGACACAATAATACAATTTTAGTCCTTCAAGAATAACCAGGTTATTGTCTGTGCTGGCTAAAGGATATTCCACCAGTAACAGGTAATGGTAATGACTTTAGGCAGGCCATCATATTTAGCTATCTCTTATGATTTCTGCTGGCAAGGACGCACTATGTTGATAGCTGTTTTCACATTCCATCAATTCTTTATATAAATAGGATGTGACACAGAAGTCCCACGCTTTTTTTCCAGCAGCAATTGATTGACTGCATATTTTGTCACCTTGAAGCCCTTTCCAGAGATGTGGCATGCACAACAAATAATACCACCACTCCATTAAGAAGGTCACTATTTGCAGTACTATGACATTACTAACATGTTGTGGTTTATATCTGCAAACCAATCACAATATGTTCTATAGCTTAACTGCTCAGTAATAATGACCACATGTAATTAAATTTAACATCTGTGTGTGAGAGTGGAAAATACCAAAGATGCCTGCCACTGTAACATTTAACTTCAAGAAAGGGAAATACACAAAGATAAAGGAAGCTAGTTAAATGGAAATTAAAAGGAACAGTCAGAAGAGTGAAATGCCTGCAAGCTGCATGGAAACTGTCTAAAAACACCATAATAGAGGCTCAAACTAAAAGTATCCCCCAAATTAAAAACAAACAAACAGTAAGATGACCAAAAAAAAAATATTACCGTGGCTAAACAACAGAATAAATGAGGCTGTTAGAGACAAAAAGGCATCCTGTAAAAATTGGAAGTCAAATCCTAGTGAGTAAAATAGATAGGAGCATAAACTCTGGCATGTCAAGTGTAAAAGTATTATTAGGCAGACCAAAAAAGAATTTAAAGATTAAGTAGCAAAAGACACAAAAACTAACAGGATTTTTTTTTAAAGTACATCAGAAGCAGAAAGCCTGCCTAACAATCAGTGGGGCCACTGGGCTATCGAGGTGGTAAAGGAGCACTTATGGCAGAAAGACCATCGCAGAGAAGCTAAATGAATTCTTTGAATTGGGCTTTACTACAGAGAATGCGAGGGAGATGCTCACACTGCGCCATTCTTTTTGGGTGACAAATCTGAGGAATTATCCCAGACTGGGGAGTCGATAGAGGAAGTTTGGAACAAATTGATAAGTTAAACAGTAATAAGTCACTAGGACCAGATGGTATTCACCCAAGAGTTCTGAAGAAACTCAGATATGAAATTGCAGAACTACTAACTGTGGTATGTAACCTATTGTTTAAATCAGCTTCTGTACCACATTACTGGATGCTAGCTAATGTGACACCACTTTTTAAAAAAAGGCTCCAGAGGTGATCCTGGTAATTACAGGATAAATTAGGTAAGCCTAACTTCAGTATGAGGCAAATTGATTGAAAACTATAGTAAAGAAGAGAATTATCAGACACATAGATGAACATGATTTGTTGGGGAAGAGTCAACACGACTTTTGTAAAGGGAAATTGTTCCTCACCAATCTATTAGAATTCTTTAAGAGGGTCAAGAAACATGTAGGTAGGGTGATCTAGTGGATATAGTGTACCTGGACTTTCAGAAAGCCTTTGACAAGGTCCCTCATTAAAGGGTCTTAAACAAAATGAACAATCATGGTTATGAATCAGTAACTGGTTTAAAGACAGCAACAAAGGGTAGGAATTAATGGTCAGTTTTCAGAATGGAGAGAGGTAAATAGTGGTGTCCCCCAAGGGGTCTTTACTGGGACCAGTGCTGTTCAACATATTTATAAATGATCTAGAAAAAGGGGTGTACCGTGAGGTGGCAAAGTTTGCAGATGATACCAATTTACTCAAGGTAGTTAAGTCTAAAGCAGACTATGAAGAATTACAAAGGGATCTCACAAAACTGGGTGACTGGTCAACAAAATGGCAGATGAAATTAAATGTTGATAAATGCAAAGTAATGTATATTGGAAAACATAATCTCAACTATACATACAAAATGATGGGTTCTGAATTAGCTGTTATTAAGAAAGAGCTCTTGAAGTCTTTGCAGATAGTTCTCTGGAAACATCCACTCAATGTGCAATGGCAGTCAATAAAGCTAACAGAATGTTATAAACCATTAGGAAAGGGCTAGATAATAAGACAAAAAATATCATAATGTCACTATATAAAGGCAAAGAGAAGGGAGTGGGATTGTTTTCCTGCTAGAATGTAAACAAAGGTATGCTCCATTATCAGAGCATCTTCCTTTTTGGTGGGTATTGTCTTCATAGGGGTCTTGCTCTTACTCTACCTGTGTACTGCCCCTTGACATGGTCTTGTTGAATCTTTCCTTTCCTTCCTCTCTCTTTATGTTTCTGTGAACAGGATTCCATTGTATGGCTTTCTTCATTAATGTATAAAGTGCCTGTACTTTGTAAACCACTGATAGTAATTGTTTGTCCAGATTACTCAACTGACAAAGTCATCTGACACGTGTCAATCACAGCAGCAAGCAATCATTGCCAGCAGTAATTTAAAGAATTCAATTGGCTGTGGTTTTTGCGCTTTAAGTTGGAACAAGGCTAACCTCTGACCTCAGCTCCGAATGGCAATCTCACCCAACTGCAAGGGTCAAACAGAGCATGACAGATGTTTTTGATAAAGAGCGGAATAAAATATCACTGGTGGATTGCCTTGGAAAAAGAGGCTTATTCACATTTCTGTTAACAATGTATGTCACCTTACTTAATAAAACAAAATGACCCTCTGCTGCGTAGGCAGGATGTTGTTTCAGAGTATTATTAATTATTATTTGTATTGCTGTAGGATCACCATTTAGTCGAAATGGTAGTCATTATATTCAGCAGGATAGTTAGACATGTCCCTAATTCTTTAAGCATTCTCTTGATCAGAAACACCATTCTGTAAGGCAGATTTTCCTGCAGAACCTAACTTATCCCTCTTCGCAGGGATTTCACTTTGTGTATATTTCACTGTATGTCTTACTGTATATAACCAAAATATTTGGTTTCATTGAAATCCAAAGAGTGCAGAATTTTCAAAGAAAATTGGTCTGTGTCAGGGGCTGGGATGTGGATAATCAGGCCTACTGGTTAGACCAGGCATCAAACACAAGGAATCGGAGTCGAAGATCAGTGACAAAGTCAGATGCCACAGCTGAGGGTCAGAGCTTGAGCTCAGGGTCAGAAGCCAGATTTCAAAGGTCACAGTGAGGTCAGAAATCAAGAATAGGAATCAAGGTCAGAACCAGGTTAACTGGAACTAGGCAAGGCAGAGGTGTCATGGAGTCTGAGACAGGAGCAGGAAGGGAACAAGGTAGGAGCAAGGCTAGGAACAAGCAGACACAGGAGCTATTGCAGTCATGACAAATCGTTTGAATATTCAGTGATCTTCTTCAGTTTTGTGGCATAGCAGACTTGCTGCCTGAGCCTATGACTGCCATGCACTGTACTTGGTCTTGTTCATGACTTAGAGTCTTGCACCCTTCACACTACTCTTAAAGAACAGCAGAAGAGATTTTTTACTGGGCCCCATTTTGCTTGTACTCTTGATAGATGTTGCAAGGAAAATTTTGTTACTTCAAGGCCTCTGAGTTTTCTATATAAACACCTCCTTTCATGGTACACTTTTATAATCCCAAATCCTAGACTTTACACGTTACACACAATCCACCTTTGAGCATGTTAGTTAGGCATAAATTACTATTTAATCCACAAGTCTGTGTTAGAATGCTAAATAAAGCCACTTCATTCCTCCTTTCAGTGCCTTGGATTATATCAGCATTGTCAGCTAGTAGGCATGCGTCTCGGAATTTTTTCCTCAGTGTTTCATTTTCCCATAGTTCTTGCCATTCCTTCCTTAGCTCATTTTTTAATTAGGTGTTTAAATTCTAATTTGCTTCAGGGGATTCCTAGGTCAGTTTATTCATGATTAACAGCACTTTTGACCTGTTTTTCCTCCAATTCATTTCCTGCTATCCCTACGTGCGCCAGGATCCATACTATCACTATGGTTGTATCCAATGGCATCAGTTCAATTGTTAGCTGAAATAATATTCTTAATAAAGTATTGCTATAAGACTTACCACTGTAATTTGCCTGCAGCCCTGATAAGGAGACAGACACGATGGACACAGAAGCTGTCCACAAATCTAAAACCCAGTTTAGTGCTAGCATAATCCCTGTTAGCTCAGCTTAAAGATGGATACAAAGTTAGTTATGGCCTTATGGCTTTCTTGAGATCAAATGAAGGCATGCAGAAAACGGTTCCCACTCTTTCTATTCTTTTCTCTTTGAAGCCATATTTGGCAGTAGTGTTCCCATTTATCACAAAAATGTATAAGATATAGCAAATAAATATCTATCAGTCTTCTCCTTTTATTTATTTCACTATGCAATTCCATGTCTATCTCAGAGTGAATGGTTTCCAGTGATAACAGTATTTTCCCAGAGCTATAGATTTTGGTCTTTTTCAGTCCTCTCTTTTCATTAAGATCCTTTATCCCCTTCTGTACCCAATTTACATTGAGAATTTTGATTTTTTTTGTCCTTCCTGGCCGCCATTTAATTCCCCCAAATCATTATATATTTGCTTCAGATTGTCATCTTCACTCTTACCTCGTACTTTGGCCCAAAAGGTTAGTCTAGGGGCCTCATTCTGAGAGGCATTTTACCAGTTACTATTAGTAGTACACACAGAAGCATAGTAACGAAGGTACCACATGTGACACGCAATGCCTGTGCTTGGATGTAGTCTAGTTTTCTCAGCTTTCTGTTTGCTCTCAGTCCAAACACCTAACATTCATACTCAATAATTGGTCTAAATAAGCACCCTGTTACAGCGTTACCATGGATTTCTTATCCACTTCCCAGGATGTTCCAGATATAGTTTTAAGTTAATTCAGCTTGTCAAATATCACATTTAAGAGTTTGTAATTTTTCACTAGATTATCTGTTGGTCATATAGATATAATTTTACATCTAAACCAGTGAACTGCTGCTGCTGCTGGGTTTAAGAGTGAGCCTGCTAGTTTCCTCAGCCAGTCAGGCGGGACATCCCACCAGATGGTCAAGCTGATGCAGTTCATCTGTGCTCATTAGGCTATCAGGAAACTGGGCAGGCATAGGCCTTTTTCCAGTAGTATGGCCATTCCCCACACTCACAGTAGTAAAGGAGCTATTTTTTCCATAGCAGTCTATGAGTTTGGTGGATTGTAACTAAAGAGGAGAGGAAGCACATGTTTTTCATAGAGTTTATGGCCAGAAGGGACAATTGTGATCATCTATTCTGACCTTCTGCATAACACAGTCAATAGGACTTCCCTGAATTAATTCCTGCTTCACGTTCAATAGCTGTGGTTGAACTAGAACATAGCTTTTAGAATCTTAATATAAATAAATACATTCCAGGGATAGATAATCCACTATAACTCCTTGATGAGTTGTTCCAATGGTTAATTACCCTCAGTGCTAGATATTTACACCTTATTTGTAGTTTGAATTTATCTAGCTTCAATTTCTTTCCATTTGGATTGTGTTACACTTTGTCTTCTACACTGAAGAGTCATTTCTTCTAGAAAGTGTTCCAAAACCTATTAAATACATCTGGCCCAAATCCAGACAAATATTTATTGAACTCTTCTGCCTTTTCTGCATTATTATTGATAGTTCCACCATTTCCATCTAATAATGGACCAATACAATTGTTAGAATTCCTTTTGTTTCTAACGTACTTAAGAAATTTCTGTTTGTTGTCTTTAACTCTGCTGGTCATAAATATCTCCTTGTGGTTTTTTGCTGTCCTTATCAATTTCCTACAATTCCTAGCTCTTAATTTTTATTTGGTGCTACCAATTTCCCTTTTCTACATTTATTATTAAAAAGACAGAGATGCTCTCATTTCCCTCCCAATGGAGGCTGTTTAAAAAAAACTGAAGTCATCTTTCTTGAGTGTAGGATTTTTGCTTTGGGGGCATTTAGTAAAAGGTTCTTGAACAGTTCGCATTTGTTATTAATTTCCCTCCCCCCGTTTAAATTCTCTTTTTTGGTGATTTGGCTCATAACTGTTTCAGCTTTGTTAAATTAGCGTTTTAAAAGCACCAAGTTTATATATATTACTGTGACAGTCTGAACCCCTGGGTTCACCTCTTTTACAAGACTATGATACATTTTGTATAAGGTATGTTTTCTGAAGTATCATTTGAAAATTCAAAAGCTGCTGGGCATTATTGGTTGTCTTGATAAAATGTGTGGCAACATTGTATGTAAAGTTATAAAATTCTACTGTATGACATTAGAGACATGTTCCAACTTTAGAAAAGCAGCCACAAACCAGTGCCTCATAGCCAAAAGGCAAACTGATGCCTTGGCCAGGTGTCAACAAAATCAAATGGACCATTGCCTGGTTAAGTGGTCACTCTGACTGGAAAGAAGGTGTAAGCAAAAAAATTACATCTTCTCAAAGAAACAGCTGGAGATTCCCATCCCCACAGACTTTCTATCTCCTGAACCCCAACTGGAGATGATTCTCAAAGAAAAGGAAAAAATATATAAGAATGGCAAATATACGCCCCATGTTATTCCTACCTTTTTCTCTACCCCCAGCAGCTACAATCCCTCAGAAACAAAGAAACAATTTGAACTTTTATGTGTCATTACTTGTAATCACTTAAAATCTATCTTTGTGTAGTTAATAAATTTGTTTTATCTTAACCAGTGTGTGCTGAAATTGAAGTGTTTGGCAAACTCCACTTGAGATGATAAAAAATTATATGCACAAAGTCTTTCATTTTATTAACAGAATATGTCAGCTTGTATTGTCCAAGAGAGGGCTGGGCAGTACAAGACACACATTTCTGGGAGAAAGTCTGGGAATGAGAATTTGCCGGTGTTGATCTGCAGTGTAACTCAAGAGTGGCTAGCCATAGCACTCATGCAGTATAGCTGGGAGTCATTTACATGCCGGAGGCTGTGAGAGAGCAGACCAGGCGTGGTTGCTTTCACAGCACAGCAGTATAAAAAGCACCCCTCCTCCATGTTGGAGAAATGAAGGGACTCAACTGTTCAACAGTCCAGACTATGGGTAAGGTTAAATTGGCACAGTGAGCTGGGTATATGCACAGTTTGTTATTTTAAGTGCAGTTTATATGTTGAGTCCTGGTTACAGTGATTTTAAGTGAGTCTCACATGTGGTGGCTGGAGACAGTTACCTTATTTCAGGTGAGGGAAATAGAAACAGTAAAGCATAAAAATGAGCGGCCATGACACAACTGCAAAGTTAGAGATGGCCAGATTGGAGGCAGCAGAAAAGAATGTGAACACTAATATCAGATGTGGCAGGCAGAAATGAAATGAAAGCAGCAACTGCTGCACAGGAAGCTGAAGAAGCCACCCACAGGAGAGCCATGGAGCAGAAGGAACAGGAAACTGATGCCCACAAGTGAGCCATGGAACTGAGGAACAGAGGGCCTGAGGAACTACAATCTGGAACTGCTGGGAAAACATGGAAAGATCCAGTCACCAACATCTCCCTCCACTCAAAGAAGCTGTGTCCTGCATACAAAGAGACAGACTGCACTGAAAAGAGTACTTCACTTTTGAAAAGCTAGGTGAAGTTCATAAGATTCCTGAGGAAAGCGTCTGCACTGATTGCAAAACTCAGAATGTATTTCATGAAAGCCAGTTTGGGAAGCTTTGATATATTCTGAATTTAAGAAAGCTGGTTTTCAAAGGTTCCAAATTACTCCTGAAACTTGAGGGTGATATTAAGAAATCTCAAAAGGAGGGCTGTCATGAATCATAAAGTGACTATGTTTATAAGATGTGACCTAAAAAGAATATGGGTAAAAGAAAGAGGAATTGAAAATTATGACCAATTGATTGTCAGTGCATATATTCAAGAAATGTTCTTGAGCAATGGGATCAACGTAAAAAATTACCTGTGGGAAAAAAGTCTGTAAAATCTGTAGCAGAGATGGCTACATTGGCTGATGCCTTTGAGCAAGCCTTTTATATCACCACTGGACTTGACTCAGAAAGACTGAGACTTACCCAGGCTCCTGGGCCACTGGCACAGTCAGGAATACACTCAAAAGTCTGGAGAGTGGGATTTGCTACTGGCACAAAAACACCTTCAGGACCAGACACAACTCCAAGGTCATTTTCACTTGTGGTAACGCTTGAAGGAGGCAAAAGTACTATTCTCCAGCAGAGAAGGATACAAGAGCACCACGCAGAGCAACTGTTGCTAAGTACATTTCTTGCATGAGGGTTCTTCAGTCTTTGATCAATAATCCACAATATACAATGAGTTGTAGAGTAAGCATATATCGAACAGCTATTTCCACCACAAAGCAGTTATTCCCACACAAAATTAAGTATAACAGTGCAATAGAGCAATACTGCTTAAACAACGTAGCATACAGTTTTAAGTCTGTTCATAAATTTTACAGCTTTCTTCAGAACTAAATGTAGTTGTCACTTTTCTTCCTTTACAGTATCACTTCACACTAGACAAGAGTAATCAAACCTCAGAGCCAATTTGGAACTACCTTTTGTAGAACAATGGTTCTTAACCAGTGGATAACCTGAAACCTCCAGGGAAATCGACAGCAGCTACCTAGAAGGCTAGGAGCTTTTCTATAGTCTTTCTGGAGAGAGATTTGCTCAACTGCTTGCATCCAATCCTCTGGAGTCTTTTTTTAAAAAGATATTTGAATACTAGAAAAATCAGCTATACTGCATACAATGTTAAGTGATCAAATCCCATTGTGACAAATTACTGAAGCCATTGAAGCAATTCTGGTAGTACAGTAACTCCTTGCTTAATGTTGTAGTTATGTTCCTGAAAAATGTGACTTTAAGCAAAATGATAAGTGAATCCATTTTCCCCATAAGAATTTATGTAAAGGGGGGAGGGGAGCTTAGGTTCCCGGGAAATTTTTTTTGTCAGACAAAAGACTTTGTTTATATAAACAAACACACACACACAATATAAGTTTTAAACAGAAAATTTAATACTGTACACAGCAATGATTATTGTGAAGCTCGGTTGAGGTTGTGAAGTCAGAGGGTGGGATATTTCCCAGGGAATGCCTTACTGCTAAATGATGAACTAGCACTCGGCTGAGCCCTCAAGGGTTAACACGTTATTGTTAATTTAGCCTCACACTCTACAAGGCAACACAAATGGAGGGAAGGGGAAACAGCATGGCTGACTGAGGACACACATACAACCTGCATGTGAGAGAGAGAGAGAGATGCTCATTACCCCTTTAAGTACACTGATGCCACTCTAAGTACATTGCCTTTTTAAGTAGATCAGTACGTTGACAGCAGCTGCTGCCAGCAAGCTTCCTCTGTCCTGAGACCTGGTGTTTCCCCCGTCTCCTGCTCTATAGAGATGGGGCAAGTGGAAGGCAGGAGCAGGGGGACACCCTGGCATTAGCCCCTCACTTCCCCTCCCTTGCACAGCAAGCAGAAGGCTCTTGGGAACAGCTCCAAGGCAGAGGGCAGGAGAAGCACATGGCGGTGGGGGGAGGGACAGTTGACCTGCTGGCAATTGTAGCTTGCTGGGCCACTGTCACACAGGGAACTTAGGGGAGTGGGGAACTGATAGGGGGGCTGCCAGTCCACCCTGGTTCCAAGCCCTCACCAGCTAGCTCCAATGGGCTGCTCTGTCTGCAAGCAGTGACCAAAGTAGGTGGCGGCCAAACAAAGTTATAAGGGAACATTGCGCAACTTTAAACAAGCATGTTCTCTAATTGATCAGCAACGGAACAACAGAACAACATTAACTGGCATGACTTTAAGTGAGGAGTTACTGTACCCACTAGGAAGCAACTCCAAGGATTCTTCACTGCATTTAAGGAGGACCTGACATGATTAGCTGCATTTAGGGCTATTATGAAGAAGAAGAATGTTTACTTAAAGGCCTTAAAACAAACCCTGCTCTCATTTACACAGCCATAAATTTGGAGACACTGTTCTAAAGGTCAAAGATCTGAACTTCTCCAAAGATTATGGTTTTATAGTTTGGGTCCATCTCTAATATTAATGTTTGAAAATTGTAAATCAGATCTTTTAAAAATTTATATAAAGTCTGTGGGAATCCACACATGCAAAAACTCTTCATGCTACTATCATCAGCAGTTTCACATCTGAGCAATAGTGATCACCTTCTTTTTGGGCAGGGTTTTCCAGGACAGCTGAGTTTTTGGCAGAAGTCTCTTTCAGTCTATTCTAATAGTGTCATATTATGGACAGTGAGTTTGTGATCTGCAGGGAGGGGAAACCATTATATTCACGCCTCTGAAAATTTCAGAGGAGGTTCAAATTGTGATTCCAAAAGTACAAACCACTTTATCCTTTAAGCTGAAGTATCTTGCAGTCACTGCTAATAGTTTAATTTAAAAAAAAAGTTCTCTTTAGAGGGCTAAAGAAGCTAGAGAGTTAATTGCTAAAGAAGAAGTCATCATTATAGGCACTATTTTCTCAGGCAGGTATTAATGTAGCTGAGGACAAATTTCTGATTCTTTTATATTTATAGTTTATATTAGGAAGCATGTGTTTTTTCCAAGGGAGGAAAAGCTAGAAGGGCTGCAGACAGGAAAAGTGATGTTTCTAGAAATAGAACTAGATTAAATATTGGAGCCCAGTCACTGCTGGTATTAACTACCACACCATGTGATCCTGGCTGACATTTGAAAGGCAACACAGAGCTATAGCTAAAGTTCACACAGATAATGTATATATTTATATTTTAAATAGCAAACAATAAAACAGATTTGAATAAAATGTCAGTATGTGGCCATGCTTGACCTTTCAGTCTTTAGAAAACTAAAATGTGACATTACTCAAGCTATGCTTGCTATGATCATTTAATCATGATGTAGCTACATACATTGAACTCAAACTGTTAACCAGCTGTTCTTGATAACGATGCTATTGCAATAAATAGACCCTCATAAGTGAAAAAAATGGCGTTCAAAAAGAACAGAATTATTCTGTTACCTGATAACACTTGACTTGTGTCATACAAAGCCTGATCCAAAACCAACTGAAGTTATTGGGAAATGTTTCCCATTTACTAATATTAATAGGCCAATTAAACCAACTCCATCTGAAAGGTTAAAACAAATCTCCAGAAATCAATAACCATATTTCTAATTTTGCTTTTAATTTTCACATGCATTATCATGAACAAAGAGGCCAGGATTGCATTTCTCTCTTCATAAATCCATTGATCCATGAACCTGTATAAAATTTAATCTTTTTAGATGAATTCAAAATCAGCTTATACTGAAAGAAAGAGAAGCGTGAAAAGATGGTAAAGAACGTTGAACAGTCCAAAGAAAAAAAATTCTGGGACAGATGCTCATTGGGTACAAATTGGTATAGTTCCATTGAGGGTGACCAGCGGAGGATTGGGCCCAGGGGGGTCTATTCCGGAGAGGTGCTGAGTCCCAAACAAGCCACTGAGTTGTGGATATTGATCACCTCTAAGACGCTGATCTGCTGCACCATATAGCAAGAAAACTTGCATCTAATGTGTAAATTAAGACACAACATTCCTACTAACTCTTGACATTTACAGACAACACAGACAATTTAAGGTAGTTTCTCTGCAGGGTGACTGTAGAAATGTTGTTATGATTCTGCCAGATTTTATTTTTATTTATTTAAAGTGTACTTAAGTGTCACCATTTGAAGCAGCCGCATAGTGGGCTGACACAGTTTGCTGTCATTGCTGTCTGAATAGTTATGCAAATCAGTAAATTATATTCAAATTACACCACCATGCATGGTGCTTTGAATTCATTTTTAATAAGCTTCCCATTCTAAATGCCACTGTTTGTGGAGAACAAAATGCAAGAGGAGTTAGTTAAACTACTTACTCACTTTACGCTTCTGGGCTCACTCTGGGCAGCAAGACGTGTCTAACTTCAGCTTCAAGGTCAGTTTGTGTACTGCCAGGATTTCAGGTCATATGAGGAGGAGAGGATGGTGGGGGAAGGGGAAAATAATTACTCCACTGGCCAATCCTATTTCATTAGTGATACTGATAACATTTGTTCGCACAACTGTGCTCTTGAAGGCATAACAAGGGTGAGGCAATGCAGCTCCCTTCTTACATTTATGAAATCAACATTTTCTTTAATTGACTGAGCCATCAGAAGTTACAATATTGTAAGAAAATAAGAGGCCTGATTCTTAATTGTGATAAGAGTCCTTTGTGCTGCTCCACTAGTGTATATCCAACCGCCTGGGAATCTCCAGCTACAGTGGAGATCATTAGTGAAATGGAACCAACTCTATCGCCCCTTCCTCACAGCTTCAGAGGTAGAGGCTATGCCAAAGAACGGGGTGTGTGGGGCGGTGGGGGGGAGTTGTGGCATGCATTAGTGGACCCCTGCTGGGCTCTGACTGTTTCTATCTGCCAGAACAGTCCCTTAGGGCTGCAGGCAGCCTGGCATTGAATAGAGAGCACCGGGATAGCATAAGCCACCTCCACCCAACCTTAGTCCTGATCTGAGCGGAACTTGGCCAGCACGGAGAAATGGGCTCAGGTAACCTTAAACAGAAAGGAAAGAATCTACAGAAACACTCTGTTTCTTGTTTGCAGTCACCTCTCTTACCTTGAATTGTCTCTTCCTTAGGCAGAGGAGTCCAGCAATATCTGGCATATAAAAGATGAGGCATTGTTAGTAACCACTGGTAAAGGACATATCTCCAGCCTGTGATTTACCTACGATATTGGAGACGAACAAGAGAGGTTAATTAGCACTATCTGCCAGAGTGTCAGGCAAGTAAGGAACTCCTGATACTTCCCTTGAAATTAGCATAAACTTGCTAGCAAGTTTCAATGTTTGTATTAATTTTTATAGCATATTGTATTAATTATGGAGATGGTCAAAAACACCTTTAATTTTTCATAGGAAATTTTAAAAAATGTTTGTGTGTTGGATGCAGAGACCCCCTATTCCCTTATGCACACCCCAGATAAGCTATCTGGCCATATGGAGTGGGGTCACTGGACCTATAAAGGATGGTCACTGAGCCCATATCTGCTTTGATAGAAACCAGCAAAGGAGAGGAACAGCAGGATCCTGTTGCATTAATTTAGATGGCAAACACACCATAGTTACTACAGCACTCCTCTCTTCCATATCCAGAAAGCTAGATTACTATTGTGCAGATGTCTTGAGCCTTTACTTTATCTTTGGCCCTGAGAACTCCATTCTTCGGTTTTAGAGTTTCAAGTGGTCTTGGCCCTTTCTCTTGGGCTGTACTCATTTGGTCATGTTTGGGCTCATAATGCAAGCACCACATAGTAAGGTCCTGATTAAGTAAAGGACTTAAACATGTGACTAAGTCCATCTCTATTCAGCAAAGCACTTAAGCCCATGATGAACTTTAAGTTTAAGTCAACAGGACTTAAGCGTGTGCTTAAGAGCTTTGCTGAATACGGAATAGGAATGGCCTTAAACACATACTTAAGACTTGTATACACTGGCAATTTATAGCACTGTAACTTTCTCATACGAGGATGTGAAAAAACACCCACCTGAGCGCAGCACTCCCAGAGCTGGGAGTTATGTCCCTTGTGGAAGTTTTTTGTTTTTTAAAAGAGCGTTGGGAGAGCTCTCTCCCAGCGCTGTGCTGCAACCACACAACTATGTTAAAGCGCTGCCACGACAGCACTTTAGTGTTAACAGTGTAGACTAGCCCTCAGTTAAGCACATGCTTAAGTATTTTGTTAAATTGGAGATTATGAGAACAGATATACCAAAAAGCCCACAACCTGTGATCATAGACAACAGAAATACTTGGCAAACATATTCACATGTTCCCCCCTGCACTACAGATTTTCAAAGAATATTAAAATCGATGCATCACAAACATTGGCCTTACAACAATTCTTTGATTATATTTCTAAGGAAACAATTGGAATATTAAGGAACAGTCACCACTGCTATATTTTCATCTCTACCTAGCCTAAATATGGGTTTCAATTACCAGTTAAAATGCTCTGCTTCAGTGGCTTGTGCTGAGGAGATGGTGATAGCTGAGTTGTGCTAATTCAGCTGCTGCTCAGATAAATGCCATCTGTCCCTGCACAGGGAGTTCAATCACAATTCAGCAATAGCGTGTGAACCACAGAAATATTGCCATGTGCTCGGTGAACAGAAAAAGTACCAGTATGGACAGTGAATCAGGTTATTCATTTTTCATGGGAAAGCCTAATTGACTTTTTTGCTTAAAAGAAAAGCTCTAAAGTCAAACCTCCATGAAAGAGAATTTATTAGTAATCAAAGGAATTAGGACAGTATTGAGAGACCAGTAATTATCACATTATTATATGTATCTCAGTAGTGACTGGAGAGCTCAATTCTATTAGTTTTACATTGGACAAACAAAAAATGGGCAACGAATGACCTTTCCTAAAATGGAGTTGACCTGTACTCCCTGGGGAGAATCATTAGGGCTGGCGCTTGCATTTAGGCGGCCTAGGCAATCGCCTAGGGAGCAAGGATTATTGGGGGATGGCATTTTGCTGGGGGGAGGCAGCAGGCGGCTCCGGTTGACCTGCCGCAGTCATGCCTGAGGAGGGTCCGCTGGTCCTGCAGCTCCACTGGAGCTGCTGCAGGCATTTCTGCAGACAGTCCACTGCTCCTGTGGACCTCCCGCAGGCACGACTGCGGCAGCTTCACAAGAGCCGTGGAGCAGGGTACCCTCCGCAGGCACAACTGCGGCAGGTCAACCGGAGCCACAGGACCAGAGCATAGGGCGGTGAAATGGCCATGCGCCTAGGGCGCTAAAAATACTAGCGCCGGTCCTGAGAATCAGGAGTATCCAAACTCTTCTAATGAAAAAAATACTGTACACATTCTAGTGATTATCTAAAAAAAACAGCCATGTTACTGTAGATTGTGTTACAAACCATTAGCACTGGAGTATTGTAGCACCATTGTTTTACTTTCCTTATTAAGGTACAGAGGTGGAAGTAGGCTGGTGTCAACTCAAGTCCTTGGAAGGGGTGACAATTTTGTCATTTTGCTTCATACCCCTTTTTGCTCTTGAAGCTTTGGGTCTTTCCAAATGAAGATCATGGCTTTGCTACAGAAAAGCAATATCCCTGGGCTGAGAAGGAGTACAGTGCTGTTCCTTATGCATAAAGGCCTAGCATTTCTGTGGGAGGTCAGCACTCTACCAGGCCACTGCTCTTCTCTTAACTATGCACCCCAGGAACAGATTTCTCCAATATTTGATATTTCTCAGGGGAGACTGTTTCCTTTGTAAGACAGAATCACAATGATAATGTGAGGCTCATTTAGAATTATAAACCCTGCAAAAAACCAGCTCTTAGGTTGCAAATGTGAGGGTATATGAAAAGGTAGTGGCCTACACAAATGTAGGTGTCACAGACACCAAGGCCCAGATTCCGCAAGCTGATCCATGCAGGTGGAACTCTACACCCATGCTCTTTGCTGCAGCGAAAGGAGGTCTACAAAGATACCGAGAACCAGTTTGTATGATCGGGATAGGCCTCTGAGGCAACAACAGAAGAGACCAAAGATCTTTCTCAGAGAGCTGCTCTCTTGGAAAATGGAATTAAAATATAAAATAGTAAAAATATGCAGCTTATTTAAGAACAGGAATGGAATAAATAAGTAGTTTTATGATGAGGCTTTTGTGGGGTCTGGAATAGAAAAACAAACCAGTTCCAGGCTATATAAATGAAGGAACCCCAAAGAAGAGTAGCTCAGGGGATACAAGCGTCCATGAGCAAGCAGAGAAAATAGTTTGCTCGTCACTATATAGGCATTAGACCATGCTCATTGCCTTGGTATTTGAGGGACATAGTTGTTGCAACACTCCTAACTTTTATGTGCCTAGGAAATCAGAGGAACAACATTGCAATCCAGAAAACTTGAGTTAGATGCCTAAGCTCACAATACAATGCATGGGGAGAGACAATGGATGATAGAGGATACTGTCTTAAGTCCCTCTGGAGAGAGCATCTAACTTCAAGCTGCAGGGAGACACCTACCTCTGCTTAGCCAACCACAACCAGGAACCCCTGTTCTGGAATCGGATGACTATGTCATCTCTTGGGAGAATGAGTTAGGTGCCTGCCTCATTCCACACAAAACTGCTTGAGGAGGGGAAGGAAGTGGTGGTGCCAGTACTGCCATCACCCTGTCACGGGGAGCTCCACTCACCTCTTGTCTGGTGTCTCCTCCTGGTTACTCTGCGGATTAGCTCTCAAGGTCAACACCCCTTCTCATGGTTGCACACTGTCACAATGTCTCTCTCTGCTCTGCAGCTTCTCTCTTGTCCCAGGGACCACAGTGTCCTCTTCATGATTCAGCCTTCAAGCTAGGTCACTCAGTGTTTCCCCTCTTCCAGGTACAGTTCTCCAAATTCTTTGTGTTACACTATAACAGGATCTTACAAGAGGGATAAAGAAAAATCCCAGGTTTATTGTAAATACAGGAAAAGGGACAGAAATCAGGGTATGCAGTTCAATATTATTTCACTACTATTTCTTATTCATTCACATACTCATTCATATAAGTTCTGCAGTTGTTATTGTTACCAGCTTAGATGTTGCTCATGGCAGAGTACTGGCCAGGTAGCCTACACAGGAGGAGGGGAGCAAAGTCCTTATCAGATGTGCATCTGATGCTCCTGGAGGATGGTGGCAGAACCAGACTCCAAGTTCCTGAGTTTTTGGTTCTGTTCTTATAGAATTTTGTCCTTATACAAGTCTATGGGAATTGCTTCATCCTGCTGATGTTTGTTTGAGGTGATTATCAAACAGCAGGTGGCACATCCCTGATAACTGAATGTCTGAGTGTTATCTTGTTCTTCGGAGTCTTCAGCCCTCCCTCGAGGTGGGGGCACTTGGGTGGATTCCAGTTTGCCCTCTGGGGGTCATCCGGTTGTTCCCATTTGATACTTCAGCCGATGGATACTGCATTCCCAGGCTGGCACCTCCCTGAACATTCATGTAAACCAAGCATTCATTCACATATATTCCTTCTTTTAATCACATTAACATACAGAGCAAGCAAGTTAAAAGCTGTGTTCTGTTTGGAAGAACAATTACAGTTGTTTTTGAGAACAGACTCTCTCTCTCAAGATGTGTTAACACAATTAGCAGTTTGGTCTTGCATGTTTCTTATAGAAGGGAGAGACACAGAAACAGAAAAACAAGAGGCCTAAGCTGTGGGGAGTTCAGTTGAATTCAGTTTTACCCCTTGTCTCTTTTGGCCTCAGACTGGTTACACACATACACTTTATGTTTCTACGTACACTTTATGGTACAAAAATTCCTTGATATGGTCCAACATCTGTTGCTCCCACAGTGACCCAGGAAGTCTTCCAATTCACTGCCCTGTGTCCGCTTTCTGCCACACTCTCAGTGGCTGGTAGGGGAACCCAGGCCTACTCACTGCTCAGGGATCTAGTTCAGGGACCCTCCACCCAGCAGTTCTGGGCTTTCCTCTTCCAGTCCTCACTGCTCCTTCCCTGGACTGCTTCCTACAAATCCTGGTTCCCCTCCTTGCTCTGGGTGTACCATCTCCAAACCCTCTTCCCATGGAGTGAGTGCAGCCTCCATATCCCTACAGCCTCCAAACACTCCTCCCACGTCCTAGGGGTTGACTGCCCTTTCCCAATAGTAGCTTCTATATAGTCCCAGCTTCATGGCTTTATAGGCCTTGCCTGTTCCTGCACAGCTGAACTTGTTTGCAGTCAATTCCCTGCTCCCTGGCTCTTCCTCCAGCTGCAGCTTGTGGAGCTAATAGGCCTACATGGCCACTTTAATCCCTTCTAGTTCTCTGTGGGCTGGACACATCTACATGGTAACTTTTAGCCCAGTGGTTAGGGTATTCATCTGGGATATGGGAGATCCACAGTCAATTACACCCTCTGCCTGCAGAGAAAAGATTTGAACATATGTCTTCCCCACCTCTCAGAAAATTGCTGTAACCACAGAATTATAAGATGTTCTGATGTGGGTCTTCCTCAATCTCTCCTGTTGAAGCTGTTCCTTTTTGGATAAATAAAGAGTCATTGGGCCAGAAGGAGAAGGAGAATGACACTGTAGCCTGGTGATTAGGGTTCCCAAATGGGTGGGCCAGGATCCAGTTCCTCTGCTCCAGCGACACTTTAGTTATTGAACCAAATTGGAACAACTTCAGCAGTAGAGATTGAGAGCTAGCCACATCAGACTATCCCATAGCTCAGTGATTAGAACACTCTCCTGAGATGTGAGGGACTCCTGCTCAAATCCTTTCTCCCCATTAGGCAGAGGGGGAATTGAACGTTGTTTTCCCACAATGCAGGTGAGAACATTAACCGCTGAGTTAAAAATTATGAGATAAATCCCACCTATTCCTCCAGCCAGATTTCAAATGGGCCCTAGGCTGACTCAGGGACCCATATGTGAGTTAGGCAGATAAACACCTATCGTCCTCTATTCTGTGGATTGCTCTGGGGCTTAGACAGGACATGGGTGTCTGGACACCTAGAATAAGGCAGCAGAGTGCATACCCAGAGGCAGAAACTTAGGTGCGAAGGGAACTTTTACTGTAAAAACTTAGGTGCTAAGTGAGTTTGGATGCCTGCAGCTGAATTGGAGTTTTGTGCATCTCAGAGGAGTCTAAAAGTGGGACTTAGGCATCTCAGACTGGAGATTTCACGGTACTAGCAAGTCTAAATAATTTTACAGTGTATTTAGTAGTCATTTTCTTGCAACAAAGTAAAATATAGAAAATGATAAATGTGTGTTAAATAAGTGATGGACATGTTAAACAAAGAGAGAGAGCATCAGAAAGATACTTAAAACAATTCAGCTCCTCAGCAGTGGATTCAATTAATGGTTAAAAGGGGAAAAAAGCTTGAAAATCAAATAGTTTTTTAACACCCAAGTACTTTTAAACAAAACAATCTGGCACATCTTTCAATTTTTTCCCCACACTGTAAAGATTTGACAAACATCAAGGTTTAGTTGCTTTCTCAACTGATTTTGGTTTTTATGTGACATTCTGGAAAGTAAGAAAGATTGTTGAAAATATTATTGCAAAGCACAACATATAATAGCTCCTGATTTTGAGGTGTGTCATTCATTTTAGGAGCCAAATTTACCTCCATCCCACACAGGTCCGACGTTCTCTCACTGTTTATTGCTTAAAGCTATTTACCTCAGAGTTTTAAAAGAGCTGGAGAAGGAGCTCACTGGACCGTTAATAATGAATTTCAATAAGTCTTAGAACACTGGCGAAGTTCCAGAAGACTGGAAGAAAGCTAATGTCATGTCAATCTTTTAAAATGGTAAATGGGATGACCTGGATAATTATAGGCCTTTCAGCCTGACATCAGTTCTGGGCAAGATAATGGGTTGGGTGATATGGGACTTGATAAATAAAGATTTAAAGGAGGGCAATACAATTAATGACAATAAATATGAGTTTATGGAAAATAGATCCTGTTTTAATATGGCTAAATGTAAAAGCGTAAATCTAAGGACAAAGACTATAGGCCATACTTACAGGATGGGGCACTCTATCCTGGGAAGAAGAGACTGTAAAGAAGAATAAGGGATTGTGGTGCATAATCATCTGACCATGAGCTTTCAGGGCAGTGCTGTGGCCAAAAGGGCCAGTGTGATCCTTGGATGCACAAACAGGGGAAGCTTGAGTAGACTAAGTTATTTTCTCTCTGTATTTGGCACAGGTGCGGCCGCTACTGGAATATGGTGTGTAGTTCTGGTGCCAAGAAGTTGAGAAAATTGGAGAGGGTTCAGAGAAGAATTCTGAGAATGATTGAAGGATTAGAAAACATACCTTCTAATAATAGATTCAGTGAGCCCAATCTGTTTAATGTAACAAAGAGGTTAAGGACTGATTTGATTGCAGTTTTTAAATACCTACATGGGGAACAAATATCTAGCAGAGAAAAATAATAACATGATCCAATGCCTGAAAGCTGAAGCTAGACAAATTCAGACTGGAAAAAACTGGTGTACATTTTTAACAGTGAGATTAATTAACCACGGGGACAATTTAGCAAGAATCCTGTGGTATCTTCATCACTGACAATATTTAAGTCAAGATAGGATGTTTTTCTAAAAGATCTGCTCTAGGAATTATTTGGGGGAAATTCTGTAGGACAGCAGTTCTTGAACTGTGGGTTGTGACCCCCTTTGAATGGCGTGGCCAGGGCTGGATTAGACTTTCTGGGCCCTATTGCTGAAGCCCGAGCCCCACTGCCCAGTGCCGAAGCCAAAGCCCGAGAACTTCAGTTCTGGGCGGCAGGGCTCAGGTTGCAGGGCTTGAGTTCAGCTTTGCCCCCCCACCACCCCAAGCAGTGGGACTCAGGCTTTGGCCACCTGGACCAGTGGGGCTTGAGTGGGCTCAGGCTTCCATCCCCTCCCCTGAGGTTGTGAAGTAATTTTTATTGTCAAAAGAGGGTCATGCTGCAATGAAGTTTGAGCACCCCTGCTATAGCATGTGTTGTACACGAGGTCAAACCAGATAATCACATTGGTCCCTTCTAGATTCAGAATCTAGCAATCTGTGAACATGCTGACTCTTCAAATGCAGATAGTAGAAACCTTTATAACCTGCTAAAGAAATTAATCTAATATAGGGAAAGGAGGCTGGATGGATTTGTGGTTAGCTCACATAACTGAGTCAGGAGCTCTGGGTTTAAATCCTGCTTCAGCCGCTGATCTATTGTGTAGTCAATTCACTTTTATTTTCTGTGCCTCAGTTTTCCCATCTGTAAAACTGAGATGATGTAATACTTGCGAACCACCAGATCCTCACACAGCCAGCACTGTGTAAAAAAATGTGACCCTAATAGCCATGGCACTCACATCACAACTTCAGTGATGAGAGAGAATCCTGTTGAGGAGGATTCTACACTGTCTTTTGGAGATGATAATTCAAGAAAATCTATGGCACAAAACCCTCCTCAAAGACAGAGGATATCTAGACCTGGAGGAATAAAGATGATGGCATGATCATGGATCTATAATTGTTATTAATTGTTAATAATGATTATACCAGAAAGGCAGTGCAGGGATGAGGATTGTATATGTATTTTTCCTTTAAGTCTTTAAAACCAGGCTGGAGGAGATTGGGAAGAGACCAGACAGAAGCCTCTCAGAGAAGGAATATGAGTGTGTGAGAGAGAAAGAGGTTTATAATACTATTTTCCTTACTTTAATAAAATTGATTGTTCAGTGGTAAAGAAGACTCTTTCTGTGACTCTTTACCATTGTCATACGAGGCCACCAAACATCTTTGGAAGTAGTGTTTTACGTCTGGCTTGCCGCAACAGGAGGAGGGGCATTGAGGGAGCAAGAGTGAAAGGCGCTGGTGAGCAGCCCCTCTCCTCAGCATGTTCCCCTGTGAGCCATTGAGTTTCCACTAAGCAATCTCTGTTAGTGGAAATGCTGCTTCGAACGGCCTTAATGCCCTTCTGTGGCTTCTATGCTCATGACCAGGAGTGAGCTGTAGGGGGCTTACAAGGCCACTGCACTCCCCACTCTGCAAGGCTGAAAGTGACAGGGCAGAGTTTTGTATGATGTATTTTTCCCCCTCCTGGTTTTTCTGCAGGAGCAGATCACTGGGCCCTAGAAGTTCCTCATACCTTCCATCCAGTATTTTCAGAATTGGAAGCATTTTACTCTCCTTTATGGCATCAAGATTGCCAAACCCAAACATTCAAAAGTCATAAATGGGATGCCAAAAAAATCACAAGATAGGAAAGAATAATGAATTTGGGGATTGTATTATTTGCTCTCTGGGTTTGAGCCTATGGGTCATAGTTTCAAGTTTTCCTCCACCACTCTGAAGGCTAGAAACTTATTTTAAAAAACAAAACAAAACAAACAAAAACCCAATGGAGATTCTCACATAATTACCTGAACTCCAGGAGCTTGAGCTCTAAGGAAAACACCCAACAGAGAGATGCTTGTGATAAAAATAATGAGTTGGAAATGCTGACATATACTTATGCTCTACCTATGCCTAGAATGTCCATGATAGCCAAGTTGAAGCAGAGTCTTTGTTTAAATGTGTTGCTGTGAATGACACGTGAATTTCTTTTAACAGGATTAAAACAAGATTTTCATTCTTGTTTGAAGCATGGACTTGAGGATAGTAATCATATGAGGATGTTATTAGGCTGAACTAATATCTCATGTTAACATGGTTTGCTTGGAGAAGGGAATCTTACCAGTTTTGTAATTGGTAACATGGAGAGGAGAAATTCAATTTTTGGTAACTTTGCACATTGGCATTACATTGTTTATGATGCACAGGGGGAAGGGTGTATTTTCACATTTGAAATTGTGCAGCTCAAACCTGTGAAACTTCTTCCAGGTAGAAAGAAGAATGACTTGAACAGTTAGTTCTATCTAATGCATGTCATCTATCTTATGTAGGTATTTACATCAGATGCTTCACTATGGTATCTTACTTTAGCTCCTCTAGTTATCTAGGAAATAGGCTCAATCCTCTGCACTGATTCCTGTCTAAATCAGTTCTAACTCCAATGAAGTCAATACAAATTTCAAACCAGCATAAATGAGCGAAGGATGATGTGCAATAAGTCATACTACTTTCCAGCAATAAAAGAGGAAGGAACTTTGCCTGATTGTGCCCTGGATTTTTATGTCCTATCCCTACCCCCCCAGCGTTTGTAAAAATGATGCCATAGCTGGAGTGGGGAAGTGAGTTATATTCCACTTTCCCACAATGTTGAGATAAAAATAAAAAGCAGCAAACAAGAATGTTTGGAATTCAGAAAAAGAATCTTTAATTTGCATATGTGCACAACGCCCCGCCTGATATGCCTTACTAACCATTCAACGCAATAACTGGGTGTCAAAAGAGCAGTTACAAGTACATGCAAAAACAGCTGGGTGTGCATTAACATGATGAGATAGATATTAATACATTTGTCCAATAAATACACAGATCTTTCACCTAAAGAACAAAACTTCAGACTATTGCAAAAAGGAAGGTCCAATGAAACAACTAAAAGTGAGCATGAAAACCGTAATACGAGGGGACATGTGACCTTCTGGAGCCAAAAAACTGAAAGTGGCAAGTGGCTGATAGGCAGCAAGGGCTAAATCCTGAAGTTCTTACTTAAGAAAGTATCAGAGGGGTAGCCGTGTTAGTCTGGATCTGTAAAAGCAGCAGAGAATCCTGTGGCACCTTATAGACTAACAGACGTTTTGGAGCGTGAGCTTTCGTGGGTGAATACCCACTTCGTCAGACGCAGTAGTGGAAATTTCCAGGGCAGTATTATATCTAGCAAGCAACTAGACAGATCACGTAGGTTAGTTCAATCAGGAGGTGAGGCCCTGTTCTACGCAGTAAGGTGAAAACCAAGGAGCGTCCTTTTTTCACACCCTACCGTCAGAACAGGGCCTTCACCCTCCCCTGATTGAACAACCTCGTTATCTCTAGCTTGCTTGTAGCAATATAACCTGCCCCTGAAATGTCCAACTACCTGCGTCTGACGAAGTGGGTATTCACCCACGAAAGCTCACGCTCCAAAACGTCTGTTAGTCTATAAGGTGCCACAGGATTCTCTGCTGCTTTTACTTAAGAAAAACTCCCATTGAAGTCCAAGAGATTTTTGACTGAATAAAGACTGCAGGCTTTGGGCCTTAGTTAACAGAAATGATGAATAGTAAGAAATGTCTTTACTAATCAGTTTTAAACCATGTATTTACTTTATCATGTAACTGAAGAGAATAAAAAGTGGAAACATTAAAGCTTCATTCAAATAAAAAATTTTAAAAAAATTCAAATAAATATGATTATTTAGGAAAATCCGACATCATGAATATCTACTGAAATCAAAACTGACACAATAAAAGTTAATAAATACTTTAAATAAACAATTCAGGAGTTTCATTTTAACCTATAAAATAACTATAGATTTTAAGGACTATAGAAATAAAAAGTAGAGGATGGGGGGATTGTTTTGTTTTTCAATAATGGTAATATTTTCATCAGTCCCAGGAGTATCAGTCATTACAAGCTTACACACTTAATGTGTTATTGGAATTGCTGAAGAAAAATGATATAGTTAATATGCAATTTGACTGTAAACTAAACAGGTCTATTTCCTTCTCCTTTGTGCTCAATCATAGGCTCAGTCACACTTACAGGGCAGGAGGGAAGGCTCTTGGACTCTCTCCTCCCCCTTGTGTACCCCTGGAGCAGGAGGGCATACTCTGGCCTAGTGCCAGATGAATGCATCTACACTATTTGGAAAGTCCATAATATACCAATAGCAAATATTTGGTATTTTACAGTTACTATTTATATCCCTGTTCCCAAAGAAATGGGTTACACGTCCAGGGTCCATTTTATGTTGAAGCAGGGTACGATTTTTATGTTCAATTCACCAGAATAACTATGGGGGGTTGGAGGGTAAATTTTCCATAGTTGCAAAAGAGGGGCTAAATCTGTCCTCTGTGCAGGTAGCACCACTGAAGTCAGGAGGACTATATGTGAATGAGGTGAGTAGGATTGATCCATGAGGCTTGAAAATACATACAAGAGCAAAGCATGTCCCCTACTTCTCCCCTGTGGTGCAAGGCTGAAACTGCAGACGAACCACCACTTCATTCAGCATGTGGAGTGAGGGCACAGAGAAGCCAAACAGGGGAATTCCGCATTCCTTGTGCACTGTGGGGCACTGAGTTGGGAAGATTCACAGAAAAGTTGGGTAAATTATGTAGATGCACTTGCCAAAACCTCCATTTAGGGAGCACGTTGGAGGCTTCTGGCAATCACTATATTAGAGAGATTGTACCAACAGTAGAGTGGCTCACAGCTGCTAGATGCATTTGGTTCATCTTATGGGAAGGATACCATCCTACAGCCCCTGCGCAGGACTGCTGTATAAAACTCAGGTACTCGGGTGTTGCCTGGGGACAAGACTGTAGTCTCTAATTATGGCTAACAAGATGTGTGTTCACCTCTTTATTTAGTCATCCCTGGTATTTGAAGAAATATATTTCATTAGCAATCCATCTAGATTTCATAGAATTGTAGGACTGGAAGGAACTTCAAGAAGTCATCTAGTCCAGTCCCCTGCACTCATGGCAGGACTGAGTATTATCTAGACCATCTCTGACAAGTGTTTGTCTAAGCTGCTCTTAAAAATCTCCAATGATGGAGATTCCACAACCTTCCTAGGCAATTTATTCCAGTGCTTTATATATGTCGGCATCATTTTCTGGTAGTGGGAGGACAGGACTAGGATCCAAGTACTTCAGAGATTCTAATCCCAGCTGTACTACTAACTGTGGACAAATCACTTAGGATCTGACGTTTCAGAGGTGCTGAGCAACCACACCACCTATTGATTTCCAGAGGAGCTGTGGGTGCTCAGCATCCTTAACTACTGTATCTTAGTTTCTCCATCTGTAAAATGAGGAGACACCACTTATCTCCTGTCCTCCAACTGGTTTTGTGAGGATTAATTAGTTGTTGAATATTCTGAAACTGCAAAACACTATATATTGGTGGTATATAATTTATGACAATATCTGTAGCAACACAGCAACAAACTTAGTCTAGATGTACATAGTGTGTGTAAAAAAAATGTGATAAAATTAGGATAACGAGGTGGACACCTAGAAGAACCTTTGCCTGCACCTCAAGAGCATGACTGACAAGAGCTCCCCAGACCTACAAAGCAGATATGGCAAAATGGTATACAGGCAGATGAAGTAGTGGCCAACAGGTTGTGCCACTAAGGTCTGTTAGGACACCTACAGTTGTTCACATGTTTTGTGTGAATAGAGATAAAATAAAGGTCAGCTAGGGACTTGCTTTTCAGACCAGTTTTACTGCTCCTATTTTCCACTGTGTGACCTTTAGGCATTTTATGCAATTGACTTATGGCAATTCTTTTTGTATTATGAATACACAGAAAGCACATAGTAAGTTGGCTTTACGGTCCAAATAACCCATGCTTCTTATTTATCATGCATCAGGATACAATCAGCTTCTTATCAGTCACTACTGAAAAGAACAAGCAGCTTTTTGAAAAAATAAAAAGCACCTATAATTAACACTTTCCATCTTCACTTCTCCACCATTCATTAATCAGAACTATTTAAAAATACTTCTGGAAGTTTCCCTGTTTCTTTTCTTTAATGAGGGATTTACCAGTATTTCTTTGATATTTACTCATGCAGTTATTAACAAAGATGGCCTACTAAGGTACATTTATAAATGCTAGTGTTTACACTTACAACAAATGGAATTTATTGTGAAGCTCTTGGCTGGGCTAACAATGTAATTAAAGTGCAAATAAAGACAAAAACCATAAGCCAGGCAGATCCATTTTCATTGTTAACATTCAGAAACTTCACGAGCGTGGTACGAACTGTCACATCAAATAGGCTCAGGTCACAATCTTTTTTAAACATCTATCTCCCTGAGAAGATTTACGGGAGGTAAACAAATGATATAGCCCTATTTTCTTCAACTGGCTGATAATCACTGGAAAAGTAAGAACACTTCTCCAGCCTAGTTATTAAACAGTGCTAATACCTGCATTTGGTTTTATGATATACTGTATAGCATGCATTTTGAGCTCATCTTCCATGCAGCTACAATAGGTTACTATCAGGAAACTGTATGAAGAACCATATATTTGCAGAAATGGATTCTACCCAGAATCACACAGTAGCATGAGTTTTAAAAACAGTTACAAATAGCATATTTTCTCTAGAAGACACATATGCAAATAACAACTTCCCCAAATAAAATTATATTTCCTGTTTGCTGGCACTCAAACTTCACTGTAGAAAAAAGATTTTAGAATTGATCAGCTGAGCAAAAAAATAATGCTTTTTAAATAATTCATTTAATGTAAAATAAAACAGTTAATCCTGCTCTCTTCATTGCTGAGCATTATCCATTGCCAAACCAGTCAAACATTCCTCCCCCAGTGTGTGCAGCAGGTGCTTTATAGTCACTGAACTGTCAGGGATGCTGTAGGTACAGAAAATCAGAGTGCCTTTCTCAGGAGACGATGTGCTAAATGACCAAGTATCTCACTCATGATATGTTTATGAATCTGGGTCAACCAATTCCAAATATAGCTCCTAAACTCAGATAGTCCAGCGGATGCTCCCATGGCCTGCAACTATTCACACAGTTCATTATTTTCCATGCTGTAAAACTCCTCATTATGTATTGGTGAAAACTTACATAGTTAAGTTAGTTTATTTGTAGCATGTAAAACCTCCCACCTTAAAAAAGGTTGATAACATATTTTCAGACCTGAATATGCTATAAATGAAAATATCTAATTTATAACAAATACTCTGAACAGCATATGCTGTAGCGAAAGTTCTTAGATATTATCCTGCTATCACTGCAGGTTAGTAAATGATTCTTAAGCTCCTATTGTTTGTAATGAATACAGTATAATGACAGTGGATTAATCCGATGAATGCCTCAATAGATACACATTTGATAAGCAACCTGTGCCAGATCAATGCCATCTGCATTTGTCCATTTATCCTAATCTAACAGAATACTGTACTACATTTAAATTTGTCCCCTTCTCTGCCCCATTAGGATGGCTGCAATGAGTAGCTATTCTCATGAAAGGCTTCTGTTTTCTATTAGGTGCATAGTCCTTTTGGCAAAACATTATCTTTGCAAAGTAACAATCATTCAACCCTCAAGTCTGAAGCATTTTGTCTTTCACCTCCAGCAGCTGATTTTCCTTGTCTGAGAGGGAATTTCTGTGAGGCTCTATCTCCCTTATTGGAAAAGAGAGTTTGCAATCTTCTCAATCTGTGCCTTTGGGGTCTGTAGGGCATGGCATGCATAATTGTGTTCATCACACTAAAACTCTGTCAACTCTGGGATGAAGCTCATTCTTCAGGCAGGGAGTCTGGGTTCAATCTTTAGGGATAACTCATACAGAGTATCCTCATCTGTGATGAGGGTCTTGTTGAGTAAGTAATGAGTGACCTGAAATACAGAAAACAACTGCAATGTATAATTTTGAAACTGAACAGATTGTATATTTTTAATTGAAGTTCTCTATTCTCCCCTTCCCCATAACAGCCAGTTAGCAGCTTCAGTCCATTTCAGACAAACATTGGAATCATCTCTCATGTTCTTTTTTCTTGGTGAAGTGGAATAGTTAAATACATGTGGTACAAAATATTCAAGCTGTTTAAAAAATACCTCTCTCTCAGTAAGGGACAAATCCTCAGTCTAGTGTCCAACCCATGTAGCTGCTCTGGGAACTAGTGAAATGTGGGAGAGAGGGGAAGGAATCTTCCCTTAAGACCACAGAGATCTATGCAGCATCGTTATGTAAGCAGAGTCAGGATGAGCTCTACCCTGACATCTGGTGGAAAGAATTTCAGAGAGTGTATTTGCATAGGCACGCCTACCCCATCCCAGACTGCC